>NW_027457003.1:0-187500 GCF_040206685.1 Ascaphus truei | reverse complement strand
GTGTGTGAGGCTGGCACTGCCCTGTGTGTGTGTGTGAGGCTGACACTGCCCTGTGTGTGTGAGGCTGACACTGTCCTGTGTGTGTGAGGCTGACACTGTCCTGTGTGTGTGTGAGGCTGACACTGCCCTGTGTGTGTGTGAGGCTGGCACTGCCCTGTGTGTGTGTGAGGCTGACACTGCCCTGTGTGTGTGTGTGAGGCTGGCACTGCCCTGTGTGTGTGTGAGGCTGGCACTGCCCTGTGTGTGTGTGTGTGTGTGAGGCTGACACTGCCCTGTGTGTGTGTGAGGCTGACACTGCCCTGTGTGTGTGTGTGAGGCTGACACTGCCCTGTGTGTGTGAGGCTGACACTGCCCTGTGTGTGTGTGAGGCTGACACTGCCCTGTGTGTGTGTGTGAGGCTGACACTACCCTGTGTGTGTGTGAGGCTGACACTGCCCTGTGTGTGTGTGAGGCTGGCACTGCCCTGTGTGTGTGTGAGGCTGGCACTGCCCTGTGTGTATGTGTGAGAGGCTGGCACTGCCCTGTGTGAGGCTGGCACTGCCCTGTGTGTGTGTGTGTGTGTGAGGCTGGCACTGCCCTGTGTGTGTGTGTGAGAGGCTGGCACTGCCCTGTGTGTGTGTGTGTGAGGCTGACACTGCCCTGTGTGTGTGTGAGGCTGGCACTGCCCTGTGTGTGTGTGAGGCTGGCACTGCCCTGTGTGTGTGTGTGTGTGTGTGAGGCTGACACTGCCCTGTGTGTGTGTGTGAGGCTGACACTGCCCTGTGTGTGTGTGAGGCTGACACTGCCCTGTGTGTGTGTGAGGCTGGCACTGCCCTGTGTGTGTGTGAGGCTGGCACTGCCCTGTGTGTGTGAGGCTGACACTGCCCTGTGTGTGCGTGTGAGGCTGGCACTGCCCTGTGTGTGTGTGTGTGTGAGGCTGACACTGCCCTGTGTGTGTGTGTGAGGCTGGCACTGCCCTGTGTGTGTGTGTGTGTGAGGCTGGCACTGCCCTGTGTGTGTGTGAGGCTGACACTGCCCTGTGTGTGTGTGAGGCTGGCACTGCCCTGTGTGTGTGTGAGGCTGGCACTGCCCTGTGTGTGTGTGAGGCTGACACTGCCCTGTGTGTGTGTGTGTGAGGCTGGCACTGCCCTGTGTGTCTGAGGCTGACACTGCCCTGTGTGTGCGTGTGAGGCTGGCACTGCCCTGTGTGTGTGAGGCTGACACTACCCTGTGTGTGTGTGTGTGTGTGAGGCTGACACTACCCTGTGCGTGTGTGTGTGAGGCTGACACTGCCCTGTGTGTGTGTGAGGCTGACACTACCCTGTGTGTGTGTGTGTGTGTGTGTGTGTGTGTGAGGCTGACACTACCCTGTGCGTGTGTGTGTGAGGCTGACACTGCCCTGTGTTTGTGTGAGGCTGGAACTGCCCTGTGTGTGTGAGGCTGACAATGCCCTGTGTGTGTGTGTGTGAGGCTGACACTGCCCTGTGTGTGTGTGTGTGTGAGGCTGACACTGCCCTGTGTGTGTGTGAGGCTGGCACTGCCCTGTGTGTGTGTGTGTGTGTGAGGCTGACACTGCTCTGTGTGTGTGTGAGGCTGACACTGCCCTGTGTGTGTGTGTGAGGCTGACACTGCCCTGTGTGTGTGTGTGAGGCTGGCACTGCCCTGTGTGTGTGTGTGAGGCTGACACTGCCCTGTGTGTGTGTGTGAGGCTGACACTGCCCTGTGTGTGTGTGAGGCTGGCACTGCCCTGTGTGTGTGTGAGGCTGGCACTGCCCTGTGTGTGTGAGGCTGACACTGCCCTGTGTGTGTGTCTGAGGCTGGCACTGCCCTGTGTGTGTGTGTGAGGCTGGCACTGCCCTGTGTGTGTGTGAGGCTGGCACTGCCCTGTGTGTGTGTGAGGCTGGCACTGCCCTGTGTGTGTGTGTGAGGCTGACACTGCTCTGTGTGTGTGTGTGTGAGGCTGACACTGCTCTGTGTGTGTGTGTGAGGCTGACACTGCCCTGTGTGTGTGTGAGGCTGACACTGCCCTGTGTGTGTGTCTGAGGCTGGCACTGCCCGGTGTGTGTGTGTGAGGCTGACACTGCCCTGTGTGTGTGTGTGAGGCTGACATTGCCCTGTGTGTGTGTGTGAGGCTGACACTGCCCTGTGTGTGTGAGGCTGACACTGCCCTGTGTGTGTGAGGCTGACACTACCCTGTGTGTGTGTGTGTGTGTGTGTGTGTGTGTGTGTGTGTGTGTGTGGCTGACACTACCCTGTGCGTGTGTGTGTGAGGCTGACACTACCCTGTGTGTGTGTGTGTGTGTGTGAGGCTGACACTACCCTGTGTGTGTGAGGCTGACACTGCCCTGTGTGTGTGTGTGTGTGTGAGGCTGGCACAACCCTGTGTGTGTGTGTGTGTGTGAGGCTGACACTGCCCTGTGTGTGTGTGAGGCTGGCACTGCCCTGTGTGTGTGTGTGTGTGTGTGTGTGAGGCTGACACTGCCCTGTGTGTGTGTGTGAGGCTGACACTGACCTGTGTGTGTGTGTGAGGCTGGCACTGCCCTGTGTGTGTGTGTGTGTGTGAGGCTGGCACTGCCCTGTGTGTGTGTGAGGCTGACACTGACCTGTGTGTGTGTGTGAGGCTGGCACTGCCCTGTGCGTGTGTGTGTGTGTGAGGCTGACACTGCCCTGTGTCTCTGAGGCTGACACTGCCCTGTGTGTGTGTGAGGCTGACACTGCCCTGTGTGTGTGTGAGGCTGGCACTGCCCTGTGTGTGTGTGAGGCTGACACTGCCCTGTGTGTGTGAGGCTGGCACTGCCCTGTGTGTGTGAGGCTGACACTGCCCTGTGTGTGTGTGTGAGGCTGGCACTGCCCTGTGTGTGTGTGTGAGGCTGACACTGACCTGTGTGTGTGTGTGTGAGGCTGGCACTGCCCTGTGTGTGTGTGTGTGTGTGTGAGGCTGGCACTGCCCTGTGTGTGTGTGAGGCTGACACTGACCTGTGTGTGTGTGTGAGGCTGGCACTGCCCTGTGCGTGTGTGTGTGTGTGAGGCTGACACTGCCCTGTGTGTCTGAGGCTGACACTGCCCTGTGTGTGTGTGAGGCTGACACTGCCCTGTGTGTGTGTGAGGCTGGCACTGCCCTGTGTGTGTGTGAGGCTGGCACTGCCCTGTGTGTGTGTGAGGCTGACACTGCCCTGTGTGTGTGAGGCTGGCACTGCCCTGTGTGTGTGAGGCTGACACTGCCCTGTGTGTGTGTGTGAGGCTGGCACTGCCCTGTGTGTGTGTGTGAGGCTGACACTGACCTGTGTGTGTGTGAGGCTGGCACTGCCCTGTGTGTGTGTGTGAGGCTGGCACTGCCCTGTGTGTGTGTGTGAGGCTGACACTGACCTGTGTGTGTGTGAGGCTGGCACTGCCCTGTGTGTGTGTGAGGCTGACACTGCCCTGTGTGTGTGAGGCTGACACTGCCCTGTGTGTGTGTGAGGCTGACACTGCCCTGTGTGTGTGTGTGAGGCTGACACTGCCCTGTGTGTGTGTGTGAGGCTGACACTGCCCTGTGTGTGTGAGGCTGACACTGCCCTGTGTGTGTGTGAGGCTGACACTACCCTGTGTGTGAGGCAGACACTACCCTGTGTGTGTGAGGCTGACACTGCCCTGTGTGTGTGTGTGTGAGGCTGACACTGCCCTGTGTGTGTGTGAGGCTGGCACTGCCCTGTGTGTGTGTGTGAGGCTGGCACTGCCCTGTGTGTGTGAGGCTGACACTGCCCTGTGTGTGTGTGAGGCTGACACTGCCCTGTGTGTGTGTGAGGCTGACACTGTCCTGTGTGTGTGTGTGAGGCTGACACTGCCCTGTGTGTGTGTGAGGCTGACACTGCCCTGTGTGTGTGTGTAAGGCTGGCACAACCCTGTGTGTGTGTGTGTGAGGCTGGCACTGCCCTGTGTGAGGCTGACACTGCCCTGTGTGTGTGTGTGAGGCTGACACTGCCCTGTGTGTGTGTGAGGCTGACACTGCCCTGTGTGTGTGTGTGAGGCTGGCACTGCCCTGTGTGTGTGTGTGTGAGGCTGACACTGCCCTGTGTGTGTGTGAGGCTGGCACTGCCCTGTGTGTGTGAGGCTGACACTGCCCTGTGCGTGTGTGTGAGGCTGACACTGCCCTGTGTGTGTGTGTGAGGCTGGCACTGCCCTGTGTGTGTGAGGCTGACACTGCCCTGTGTGTGTGTGTGAGGCTGACACTGCCCTGTGTGTGTGTGTGAGGCTGGCACTGCCCTGCGTGTGTGTGAGGCTGACACTGCCCGGTGTGTGTGTGAGGCTGACACTGCCCTGTGTGTGTGTGTGAGGCTGGCACTGCCCTGCGTGTGTGTGAGGCTGACACTGCCCGGTGTGTGTGAGAGGCTGGCACTGCCCAGTGTGTGTGAGGCTGACACTGCCCGGTGTGTGTGTGAGGCTGACACTGCCCTGTGTGTGCGTGTGAGGCTGGCACTGCCCTGTGTGTGAGGCTGACACTGCCCTGTGTGTGTGAGGCTGACACTGCCCTGTGTGTGTGAGGCTGACACTGCCCTGTGTGTGTGTGTGAGGCTGGCACTGCCCTGTGTGTGTGAGGCTGACACTGCCCTGTGTGTGTGTGAGGCTGACACTGCCCTGTGTGTGTGTGTGTGAGGCTGGCACTGCCCTGTGTGTGTGAGGCTGACACTGCCCTGTGTGTGTGTGAGGCTGACACTGCCGTGTGTGTGTGTGTGTGTGTGTGTGTGTGTGTGTGTGTGTGTGTGTGTGTGTGTGAGGCTGACACTGCCCTGTGTGTGTGAGGCTGACACTACCCTGTGTGTGTGTGAGGCTGACACTGCCCTGTGTGTCTGAGGCTGACACTGCCCTGTGTGTGTGTGAGGCTGACACTGCCCTGTGTGTGTGTGTGAGGCTGACACTGCCCTGTGTGTGTGTGAGGCTGGCACTGCCCTGTGTGTGTGTGAGGCTGGCACTGCCCTGTGTGTGTGAGGCTGACACTGCCCTGTGTGTGTGTGTGAGGCTGGCACTGCCCTGTGTGTGTGTGTGAGGCTGGCACTGCCCTGTGTGTGTGTGTGAGGCTGACACTGACCTGTGTGTGTGTGAGGCTGGCACTGCCCTGTGTGTGTGTGTGAGGCTGACACTGACCTGTGTGTGTGTGTGAGGCTGACACTGACCTGTGTGTGTGAGGCTGGCACTGCCCTGTGTGTGTGTGTGAGGCTGACACTGCCCTGTGTGTGCGTGTGAGGCTGACACTGCCCTGTGTGTGTGTGTGTGTGAGGCTGACACTACCCTGTGTGTGTGTGAGGCTGGCACTGCCCTGTGTGTGTGTGTGAGGCTGGCACTGCCCTGTGTGTGTGTGAGGCTGGCACTGCCCTGTGTGAGGCTGACACTGCCCTGTGTGTGTGTGTGAGGCTGGCACTGCCCTGTGTGTGTGAGGCTGACACTGCCCTGTGTGTGTGTGTGAGGCTGGCACTGCCCTGTGTGTGTGTGTGAGGCTGACACTGCCCTGTGTGTGTGTGAGGCTGGCACTGCCCTGTGTGAGGCTGACACTGCCCTGTGTGTGTGTGTGAGGCTGGCACTGCCCTGTGTGTGTGTGTGTGTGAGGCTGGCACTGCCCTGTGTGTGTGTGAGGCTGGCACTGCCCTGTGTGAGGCTGACACTGCCCTGTGTGTGTGTGTGTGAGGCTGGCACTGCCCTGTGTGTGTGTGTGAGGCTGACACTGACCTGTGTGTGTGTGTGAGGCTGGCACTGCCCTGTGTGTGTGTGTGAGGCTGGCACTGCCCTGTGTGTGTGTGAGGCTGGCACTGCCCTGTGTGAGGCTGACACTGCCCTGTGTGTGTGTGTGAGGCTGGCACTGCCCTGTGTGTGTGAGGCTGACACTGCCCTGTGTGTGTGTGTGAGGCTGGCACTGCCCTGTGTGTGTGTGGCTGGCACTGCCCTGTGTGTCTGAGGCTGGCACTGCCCTGTGTGTGTGTGGCTGGCACTGCCCTGTGTGTCTGAGGCTGACACTGCCCTGTGTGTCTGAGGCTGACACTGCCCTGTGTGTGTGAGGCTGGCACTGCCCTGTGTGTGTGAGGCTGACACTGCCCTGTGTGTGTGTGAGGCTGACACTGCCCTGTGTGTGTGTGTGTGAGGCTGACACTGCCCTGTGTGTGTGTGAGGCTGACACTGCCGTGTGTGTGTGTGTGTGTGTGTGTGTGTGTGTGTGTGTGTGTGTGTGTGTGTGTGAGGCTGACACTGCCCTGTGTGTGTGAGGCTGACACTACCCTGTGTGTGTGTGAGGCTGACACTGCCCTGTGTGTCTGAGGCTGACACTGCCCTGTGTGTCTGAGGCTGACACTGCCCTGTGTGTGTGTGAGGCTGACACTGCCCTGTGTGTGTGTGAGGCTGACACTGCCCTGTGTGTGTGTGAGGCTGGCACTGCCCTGTGTGTGTGTGAGGCTGGCACTGCCCTGTGTGTGTGAGGCTGACACTGCCCTGTGTGTGTGTGTGAGGCTGGCACTGCCCTGTGTGTGTGTGTGAGGCTGGCACTGCCCTGTGTGTGTGTGTGAGGCTGACACTGACCTGTGTGTGTGTGAGGCTGGCACTGCCCTGTGTGTGTGTGTGAGGCTGACACTGACCTGTGTGTGTGTGTGAGGCTGACACTGACCTGTGTGTGTGTGAGGCTGGCACTGCCCTGTGTGTGTGTGTGAGGCTGACACTGCCCTGTGTGTGCGTGTGAGGCTGACACTGCCCTGTGTGTGTGTGTGTGTGAGGCTGACACTACCCTG
This sequence comes from Ascaphus truei, assembly GCF_040206685.1. NCBI lineage: Eukaryota > Metazoa > Chordata > Amphibia > Anura > Ascaphidae > Ascaphus > Ascaphus truei. The sequence goes on along the minus strand of NW_027457003.1, from coordinate 180,775 downwards.
TGTGTGTGTGAGGCTGGCACTGCCCTGTGTGTGTGTGTGAGGCTGGCACTGCCCTGTGTGTGTGTGAGGCTGGCACTGCCCTGTGTGAGGCTGACACTGCCCTGTGTGTGTGTGTGAGGCTGGCACTGCCCTGTGTGTGTGAGGCTGACACTGCCCTGTGTGTGTGTGTGAGGCTGGCACTGCCCTGTGTGTGTGTGTGAGGCTGACACTGCCCTGTGTGTGTGTGAGGCTGGCACTGCCCTGTGTGAGGCTGACACTGCCCTGTGTGTGTGTGTGAGGCTGGCACTGCCCTGTGTGTGTGTGTGTGTGAGGCTGGCACAGCCCTGTGTGTGTGTGAGGCTGGCACTGCCCTGTGTGAGGCTGACACTGCCCTGTGTGTGTGTGTGTGAGGCTGGCACTGCCCTGTGTGTGTGTGTGAGGCTGACACTGACCTGTGTGTGTGTGTGAGGCTGGCACTGCCCTGTGTGTGTGTGTGAGGCTGGCACTGCCCTGTGTGTGTGTGAGGCTGGCACTGCCCTGTGTGAGGCTGACACTGCCCTGTGTGTGTGTGTGAGGCTGGCACTGCCCTGTGTGTGTGAGGCTGACACTGCCCTGTGTGTGTGTGTGAGGCTGGCACTGCCCTGTGTGTGTGTGGCTGGCACTGCCCTGTGTGTCTGAGGCTGGCACTGCCCTGTGTGTGTGTGGCTGGCACTGCCCTGTGTGTCTGAGGCTGACACTGCCCTGTGTGTCTGAGGCTGACACTGCCCTGTGTGTGTGAGGCTGACACTGCCCTGTGTGTGTGAGGCTGACACTGCCCTGTGTGTGTGAGGCTGACACTACCCTGTGTGTGTGTGTGTGTGTGTGTGTGTGTGAGGCTGACACTACCCTGTGAGTGTGTGTGTGAGGCTGACACTGCCCTGTGTGTGTGTGAGGCTGACACTACCCTGTGTGTGTGTGTGTGTGTGTGAGGCTGACACTACCCTGTGCGTGTGTGTGTGAGGCTGACACTGCCCTGTGTTTGTGTGAGGCTGGAACTGCCCTGTGTGTGTGAGGCTGACACTGCCCTGTGTGTGTGTGTGTGTGTGAGGCTGACACTGCCCTGTGTTTGTGTGTGTGTGAGGCTGACACTGCCCTGTGTGTGTGTGAGGCTGGCACTGCCCTGTGTGTGTGTCTGTGTGAGGCTGACACTGCTCTGTGTGTGTGTGAGGCTGACACTGCCCTGTGTGTGTGTGTGAGGCTGACACTGCCCTGTGTGTGTGTGAGGCTGACACTGCCCTGTGTGTGTGTGTGAGGCTGGCACTGCCCCGTGTGTGTGTGTGAGGCTGACACTACCCTGTGCGTGTGTGTGTGAGGCTGACACTACCGTGTGTGTGTGTGTGTGTGTGAGGCTGACACTACCCTGTGTGTGAGTGTGTGTGTGAGGCTGGAACTGCCCTGTGTGTGTGAGGCTGACACTGCCCTGTGTGTGTGTGTGTGTGTGTGAGGCTGGCACAACCCTGTGTGTGTGTGTGTGAGGCTGACACTGCCCTGTGTGTGTGTGAGGCTGGCACTGCCCTGTGTGTGTGTGTGTGTGTGTGAGGCTGACACTGCCCTGTGTGTGTGAGGCTGGCACTGCCCTGTGTGTGTGTGTGAGGCTGACACTGACCTGTGTGTGTGAGGCTGGCACTGCCCTGTGTGTGTGTGTGTGAGGCTGACACTGCCCTGTGTGTGTGTGTGAGGCTGGCACTGCCCTGTGTGTGTGTGTGAGGCTGGCACTGCCCTGTGTGTGTGTGAGGCTGACACTGCCCTGTGTGTGTGTGAGGCTGACACTGCCCTGTGTGTGTGTGTGAGGCTGACACTGCCCTGTGTGTGTGAGGCTGACACTGCCCTGTGTGTGTGTGAGGCTGACACTGCCCTGTGTGTGTGTGAGGCTGACACTGCCCTGTGTGTGTGTGAGGCTGACACTGCCCTGTGTGTGTGTGTGAGGCTGACACTGCCCTGTGTGTGTGAGGCTGACACTGCCCTGTGTGTGTGTGAGGCTGGCACTGCCCTGTGTGTGTGTGTGAGGCAGGCACTGCCCTGTGTGTGTGAGGCTGACACTGCCCTGTGTGTGTGTGAGGCTGACACTGCCCTGTGTGTGTGTGAGGCTGACACTGCCCTGTGTGTGTGTGTGAGGCTGACACTGCCCTGTGTGTGTGTGAGGCTGACACTGCCCTGTGTGTGTGTGTGAGGCTGGCACAACCCTGTGTGTGTGTGTGTGAGGCTGGCACTGCCCTGTGTGTGTGTGTGTGAGGCTGGCACTGCCCTGTGTGTGTGTGAGGCTGGCACTGCCCTGTGTGAGGCTGACACTGCCCTGTGTGTGTGTGTGAGGCTGACACTGCCCTGTGTGTGTGTGAGGCTGACACTGCCCTGTGTGTGTGAGGCTGACACTGCCCTGTGCGTGTGTGTGAGGCTGACACTGCCCTGTGTGTGTGTGAGGCTGACACTGCCCTGTGTGTGTGAGGCTGACACTGCCCTGTGCGTGTGTGTGAGGCTGACACTGCCCTGTGTGTGTGTGTGTGAGGCTGGCACTGCCCTGTGTGTGTGAGGCTGACACTGCCCTGTGTGTGTGTGAGGCTGGCACTGCCCTGTGTGTGTGTGTGAGGCTGGCACTGCCCTGTGTGTGTGAGGCTGACACTGCCCTGTGTTTGTGTGAGGCTGACACTGCCGTGTGTGTGTGTGTGTGTGTGTGTGTGTGTGTGTGTGTGTGAGGCTGACACTGCCCTGTGTGTGTGTGAGGCTGGCACTGCCCTGTGTGTGTGTGAGGCTGACACTGCCCTGTGTGTGTGAGGCTGACACTGCCCTGTGCGTGTGTGTGAGGCTGACACTGCCCTGTGTGTGTGTGTGAGGCTGGCACTGCCCTGTGTGTGTGAGGCTGACACTGCCCTGTGTGTGTGTGTGAGGCTGACACTGCCCTGTGTGTGTGTGTGAGGCTGGCACTGCCCTGCGTGTGTGTGAGGCTGGCACTGCCCTGTGTGTGTGAGGCTGACACTGCCCTGTGTGTGTGTGAGGCTGACACTGCCCTGTGTGTGTGTGTGAGGCTGACACTGCCCTGTGTGTGCGTGTGAGGCTGGCACTGCCCTGTGTGTGAGGCTGACACTGCCCTGTGTGTGTGAGGCTGACACTGCCCTGTGTGTGTGAGGCTGACACTGCCCTGTGTGTGTGTGAGGCTGGCACTGCCCTGTGTGTGTGTGTGAGGCTGGCACTGCCCTGTGTGTGTGAGGCTGACACTGCCCTGTGTTTGTGTGAGGCTGACACTGCCGTGTGTGTGTGTGTGTGTGTGTGTGTGTGTGTGTGAGGCTGACACTGCCCTGTGTGTGTGAGGCTGACACTACCCTGTGTGTGTGTGAGGCTGACACTGCCCTGTGTGTGTGTGAGGCTGACACTGCCCTGTGTGTGTGTGAGGCTGACACTGCCCTGTGTGTGTGTGAGGCTGACACTGCCCTGTGTGTGTGAGGCTGACACTGCCCTGTGTGTGTGTGTGAGGCTGGCACTGCCCTGTGTGTGTGAGGCTGACACTGCCCTGTGTGTGTGTGTGTGTGTGTGTGTGTGTGTGTGAGGCTGACACTGCTCTGTGTGTGTGTGTGTGTGTGTGTGTGTGTGTGTGAGGCTGACACTGCCCTGTGTGTGTGAGGCTGACACTGCCCTGTGTGTGTGTGTGAGGCTGACACTGCCCTGTGTGTGTGAGGCTGACACTGCCCTGTGTGTGTGAGGCTGACACTGCCCTGTGTGTGTGTGAGGCTGACACTGCCCTGTGTGTGTGAGGCTGACACAGCTCTGTGTGTGTGTGAGGCTGACACTGCCCTGTGTGTGTGTGTGAGGCTGACACTGCCCTGTGTGTGTGAGGCTGACACTGCCCTGTGTGTGTGTGAGGCTGACACTGCCCTGTGTGTGTGAGGCTGACACTGCCCTGTGTGTGTGAGGCTGACACTGCCCTGTGTGTGTGTGAGGCTGACACTGCCGTGTGTGTGTGTGAGGCTGACACTGCCCTGTGTGTGTGTGAGGCTGACACTGCCCTGTGTGTGTGAGGCTGACACTGCCCTGTGTGTGTGTGTGTGTGAGGCTGGCACTGCCCTGTGTGTGTGAGGCTGACACTGCCCTGTGTGTGTGTGTGTGTGAGGCTGGCACTGCCCTGTGTGTGTGTGTGAGGCTGGCACTGCCCTTTGTGTGTGTGAGGCTGACACTGCCCTGTGTGTGTGAGGCTGACACTGCCCTGTGTGTGTGTGTGTGTGTGTGTGTGTGTGTGTGTGTGTGTGTGTGTGTGTGTGTGTGTGTGAGGCTGACACTGCCCTGTGTGTGTGAGGCTGACACTGCCCTGTGTGTGTGTGAGGCTGACACTGCCCTGTGTGTGTGTGAGGCTCACACTGCCCTGTGTGTGTGTGTGTGTGTGTGTGTGTGTGTGAGGCTGACACTGCTCTGTGTGTGTGTGAGGCTGACACTGCCCTGTGTGTGTGTGTGAGGCTGACACTGCCCTGTGTGTGTGTGTGAGTGTGAGGCTGGCACTGCCCTGTGTGTGTGTGTGTGTGGCTGACACTGCCCTGTGTGTGTGTGAGGCTGACACTGCCCTGTGTGTGTGTGAGGCTGGCACTGCCCTGTGTGTGTGTGTGTGTGGCTGGCACTGCCCTGTGTGTGTGTGAGGCTGACACTGCCCTGTGTGTGTGTGAGGCTGGCACTGCCCTGTGTGTGTGTGTGTGTGGCTGGCACTGCCCTGTGTGTGAGGCTGGCACTGCCCTGTGTGTGTGTGAGGCTGGCACTGCCCTGTGTGTGTGTGTGTGTGTGTGTGAGGCTGACACTGCCCTGTGTGTGTGAGGCTGGCACTGCCCTGTGTGTGTGTGAGTCGGCACTGCCCTGTGTGTGTGTGAGGCTGGCACTGCCCTGTGTGTGTGTGAGGCTGGCACTGCCCTGTGTGTGTGTGAGGCTGGCACTGCCCTGTGTGTGTGTGAGTCGGCACTGCCCTGTGTGTGTGTGAGGCTGGCACTGCCCTGTGTGTGTGTGTGAGGCTGGCACTGCCCTGCGTGTGTGTGAGGCTGACACTGCCCTGTGTGTGTGTGTGTGAGGCTGGCACTGCCCTGTGTGCGTGTGTGTGATTCTGGCACTGCCGTGTGTGTGATTCTGGCACTGCTGTGTGTGTGTGTGTGTGTGTGTGTGTGTGAGAGAGGCTGGCACTGCCGTGTGTCTGTGTTTGTGGGTGAGTTATCGAATTACTAAGAGGCCTCTCGGTGTGAGTGAGTTGTCAGATTACCCGTGTTCTCCTAATGTGTGGGAGTGGGTTAGTTTTCGGATTACCAGAGGCCTCCCGGTGTGTGTGGGCGAGTTATCGGATTACCAGAGGCCTCTAGGTGTGTGTGGGTGGGTTATCGGATTACCAGGGGTCTCCCGGTGTGTGTGGGTGGGTGGGTTATCGGATTACCAGGGGTCTCCCGGTGTGTGTGGGCGAGTTATCAGATTACCAGGGGTCTCCCGGTGTGTGGGTGGGTGGGTTATCGGATTACCAGGGGTCTCCCTGTGTGTGTGGGTGGGTGAGTTATCGGATTACCAGAGGCCTCCCGGTGTGTGTGGGTGAGTTATCGGATTACCAGGGGTCTCCCGGTGTGTGTGGGTGGGTTATCGGATTACCAGGGGTCTCCCGGTGTGTGTGGGTGAGTTATCGGATTACCAGAGGTCTCCCGGTGTGTGTGGGTGAGTTATCGGATTACCAGAGGTCTCCCGGTGTGTGTGGGTGAGTTATCGGATTACCAGGGGTCTCCCGGTGTGTGGGTGAGTTATCGGATTACCAGGGGTCTCCCGGTGTGTGTGGGTGGGTTATCGGATTACCAGGGGTCTCCCGGTGTGTGTGGGTGAGTTATCGGATTACCAGAGGCCTCCCGGTGTGTGGGTGGGTGGGTTATCGGATTACCAGGGGTCTCCCTGTGTGTGTGGGTGGGTGAGTTATCGGATTACCAGAGGCCTCCCGGTGTGTGTGGGTGAGTTATCGGATTACCAGGGGTCTCCCGGTGTGTGTGGGTGGGTTATCGGATTACCAGGGGTCTCCCGGTGTGTGTGGGTGGGTGAGTTATCGGATTACCAGAGGCCTCCCGGTGTGTGTGGGTGAGTTATCGGATTACCAGGGGTCTCCCGGTGTGTGTGGGTGAGTTATCGGATTACCAGAGGCCTCCCGGTGTGTGTGAGTTATCGGATTACCAGGGGTCTCCCGGTGTGTGTGGGTGAGTTATCGGATTACCAGGGGTTTCCCGGTGTGTGTGGGTGGGTTATCGGATTACCAGAGGCCTCCCGGTGTGCGTGGGTGAGTTATCGGATTACCAGAGGCCTCCCGGTGTGTGGGTGGGTGGGTTATCGGATTACCAGAGGCCTCCCGGTGTGTGTGGGTGAGTTATCGGATTACCAGAGGCCTCCCGGTGTGTGTGTGGGTGGGTTATCGGATTACCAGAGGCCTCCCGGTGTGTGTGAGTTATCGGATTACCAGGGGTCTCCCGGTGTGTGTGGGTGAGTTATCGGATTACCAGGGGTTTCCCGGTGTGTGTGGGTGGGTTATCGGATTACCAGAGGCCTCCCGGTGTGCGTGGGTGAGTTATCGGATTACCAGAGGCCTCCCTGTGTGTGTGGGTGAGTTATCGGATTACCAGAGGCCTCCCGGTGTGTGGTTGGGTGGGTTATCGGATTACCAGGGGTCTCCCGGTGTGTGGGTGGGTGGGTTATCGGATTACCAGGGGTCTCCCGGTGTGTGTGGGTGAGTTATCAGATTACCAGAGGCCTCCCGGTGTGTGTGTGGGTGAGTTATCGGATTACCAGAGGCCTCTCGGTGTGTGTGGGTGAGTTATCGGATTACCAGAGGTCTCCCGGTGTGTGTGGGTGAGTTATCGGATTACCAGGGGTCTCCCGGTGTGTGTGGGTGAGTTATCGGATTACCAGAGGTCTCCCGGTGTGTGTGGGTGAGTTATCGGATTACCAGGGGTCTCCCGGTGTGTGTGGGTGAGTTATCGGATTACCAGAGGTCTCCCGGTGTGTGTGGGTGAGTTATCAGATTACCAGGGGCCTCCCGGTGTGTGTGGGTTATCGGATTACCAGAGGCCTCCCGGTGTGTGGGTTGGTGGGTTATCGGATTACCAGAGGCCTCCCGGTGTGGTCCAGCTGGTCCTTGGTCCTCCTGAGCAGCAGGCTCTTGGTCAGGATGTTCAGCCTCTCTCCTCCTTTTTTGCTGCCGTTATCCACCTGATTCTTCCACAGTTTAAACTCATCAAACGGGGAACAGCGCAGGAACCTGCCGCCGGGAGAGACGCAGAGAGACGCAACGTTATCTCAAGGGCAGGAACCTGCCGCCGGGAGAGACGCAGAGAGACGCAACGTTATCTCAAGGGCAGGAACCTGCCGCCGGGAGAGACGCAGAGAGACGCAACGTTATCTCAAGCGCAGGAACCTGCCGTCGGGAGAGACGCAGAGAGACGCAACGTTATCTCAAGGGCAGGAACCTGCCGCCGGGAGAGACGCAGAGAGACGCAACGTTATCTCAAGGGCAGGAACCTGCCGCCGGGAGAGACGCAGAGAGACGCAACGTTATCTCAAGGGCAGGAACCTGCCGCCGGGAGAGACGCAGAGAGACGCAACGTTATCTCAAGCGCAGGAACCTGCCGCCGGGAGAGACGCAGAGAGACGCAACGTTATCTCAAGGGCAGGAACCTGCCGCCGGGAGAGACGCAGAGAGACGCAACGTTATCTCAACTGCAGCACCGCCGACCACAGGGCAGAGACATCTATAGAAAACCGACCGGCACCAGAACAGACCGACCGGCGCCAGAACAGACCGACCGGCGCCAGAACAGACCGGCCGGCGCCAGGACAGACCGGCCGGCGCCAGGACAGACCGACCGGCGCCAGAACAGACCGGCCGGCGCCAGAACAGACCGGCCGGCGCCAGAACAGACCGGCCGGCGCCAGGACAGACCGACCGGCGCCAGGACATGGGCCAGAAAGATTAGTTTTCTGAGGTGTAATTCGTAATTCTCTCACGGCTATAATCTCACCATGTGCTCTCCTCTCAGCCTCCCCCGTTACTCCTCTCAGCCTCCCCCGTTACTCCTCTCAGCCTCCCCCGTTACTCCTCTCAGCCACCCCCGTTACTCCTCTCAGCCTCCCCCGTTACTCCTCTCAGCCACCCCCGTTACTCCTCTCAGCCTCCCCCGTTACTCCTCTCAGCCTCCCCCGTTACTCCTCTCAGCCTCCCCCGTTACTCCTCTCAGCCTCCCCCGTTACTCCTCTCAGCCTCCCCCGTTACTCCTCTCACTGCCTGTCTCCCGCAGCCCCCCCTGTTACTCCTCTCACTGCCTGTCTCCCGCAGCCTCCCCCGTTACTCCTCTCAGCCTCCCCCGTTACTCCTCTCACTGCCGTCTCCTCTCAGCCTCCCCCGTTACTCCTCTCAGCCTCCCCCGTTACTCCTCTCACTGCCGTCTCCTCTCAGCCTCCCCCGTTACTCCTCTCACTCCCGTCTCCTCTCAGCCTCCCCCGTTACTCCTCTCAGCCACCCCCGTTACCCCTCTCAGCCTCCCCCGTTACTCCTCTCAGCCGCCCCCGTTACTCCTCTCAGCCGCCCCCGTTACTCCTCTCACTGCCCGTCTCCCGCAGCCTCCCCGTTACTCCTCTCACTGCCCGTCTCCTCTCAGCCTCCCCCGTTACTCCTCTCACTGCCCGTCTCCTCTCAGCCTCCCCCGTTACTCCTCTCACTGCCCGTCCCCGCAGTCTCCCCGTTACTCCTCTCAGCCTCCCCCGTTACTCCTCTCAGCCTCCCCTGTTACTCCTCTCACTGCCTGTCTCCCGCAGCCCCCCCTGTTACTCCTCTCACTGCCTGTCTCCCGCAGCCTCCCCCGTTACTCCTCTCAGCCTCCCCCGTTACTCCTCTCACTGCCGTCTCCTCTCAGCCTCCCCCGTTACTCCTCTCAGCCTCCCCCGTTACTCCTCTCACTCCCGTCTCCTCTCAGCCTCCCCCGTTACTCCTCTCACTGCCCGTCTCCTCTCAGCCACCCCCGTTACCCCTCTCACTGCCGTCTCCTCTCAGCCTCCCCCGTTACTCCTCTCACTGCCGTCTCCTCTCAGCCTCCCCCATTACTCCTCTCACTGCCGTCTCCTCTCAGCCTCCCCCGTTACTCCTCTCACTGCCGTCTCCTCTCAGCCTCCCCCATTACTCCTCTCACTGCCGTCTCCTCTCAGCCTCCCCCGTTACTCCTCTCACTCCCGTCTCCTCTCAGCCTCCCCCGTTACTCCTCTCACTGCCCGTCTCCTCTCAGCCACCCCCGTTACCCCTCTCACTGCCGTCTCCTCTCAGCCTCCCCCGTTACTCCTCTCACTGCCGTCTCCTCTCAGCCTCCCCCATTACTCCTCTCACTGCCGTCTCCTCTCAGCCTCCCCCGTTACTCCTCTCACTGCCGTCTCCTCTCAGCCTCCCCCATTACTCCTCTCACTGCCCGTCTCCTCTCAGCCTCCCCCGTTACTCCTCTCAGCCTCCCCCGTTACTCCTCTCACTGCCCGTCTCCTCTCAGCCTCCCCCGTTACTCCTCTCACTGCCCGTCTCCTCTCAGCCTCCCCCGTTACTCCTCTCACTGCCCGTCTCCTCTCAGCCTCCCCCGTTACTCCTCTCACTGCCCGTCTCCTCTCAGCCTCCCCCGTTACTCCTCTCAGCCACCCCCGTTACTCCTCTCAGCCACCCCCGTTACTCCTCTCAGCCTCCCCCGTTACTCCTCTCAGCCGCCCCCGTTACTCCTCTCAGCCGCCCCCGTTACTCCTCTCACTGCCCGTCTCCCGCAGCCTCCCCGTTACTCCTCTCACTGCCCGTCTCCTCTCAGCCTCCCCCGTTACTCCTCTCACTGCCCGTCTCCTCTCAGCCTCCCCCGTTACTCCTCTCACTGCCCGTCCCCGCAGTCTCCCCGTTACTCCTCTCAGCCTCCCCCGTTACTCCTCTCAGCCTCCCCCGTTACTCCTCTCACTGCCTGTCTCCCGCAGCCCCCCCTGTTACTCCTCTCACTGCCTGTCTCCCGCAGCCTCCCCCGTTACTCCTCTCAGCCTCCCCCGTTACTCCTCTCACTGCCGTCTCCTCTCAGCCTCCCCCGTTACTCCTCTCAGCCTCCCCCGTTACTCCTCTCACTGCCGTCTCCTCTCAGCCTCCCCCGTTACTCCTCTCACTCCCGTCTCCTCTCAGCCTCCCCCGTTACTCCTCTCACTGCCCGTCTCCTCTCAGCCACCCCCGTTACCCCTCTCACTGCCGTCTCCTCTCAGCCTCCCCCGTTACTCCTCTCACTGCCGTCTCCTCTCAGCCTCCCCCATTACTCCTCTCACTGCCGTCTCCTCTCAGCCTCCCCCGTTACTCCTCTCACTGCCGTCTCCTCTCAGCCACCCCCGTTACTCCTCTCAGCCACCCCCGTTACTCCTCTCACTGCCCGTCTCCTCTCAGCCTCCCCCGTTACTCCTCTCACTGCCCGTCTCCTCTCAGCCTCCCCAGTTACTCCTCTCACTGCCCGTCTCCTCTCAGCCTCCCCCGTTACTCCTCTCACTGCCGTCTCCTCTCAGCCTCCCCCGTTACTCCTCTCACTGCCCGTCTCCTCTCAGCCACCCCCGTTACTCCTCTCACTGCCGTCTCCTTTCAGCCTCCCGTTACTCCTCTCAGCCTCCCCCGTTACTCCTCTCACTGCCGTCTCCTCTCAGCCTCCCCCGTTACTCCTCTCACTGCCGTCTCCTCTCACTGCCCGTCTCCTCTCAGCCTCCCCCGTTACTCCTCTCACTGCCGTCTCCTCTCAGCCTCCCCCGTTACTCCTCTCACTGCCCGTCTCCTCTCAGCCTCCCCGTTACTCCTCTCACTGCCCGTCTCCTCTCAGCCACCCCCGTTACTCCTCTCACTGCCCGTCTCCTCTCAGCCTCCCCCGTTACTCCTCTCACTGCCCGTCTCCTCTCAGCCTCCCCCGTTACTCCTCTCACTGCCCGTCTCCTCTCAGCCTCCCCCGTTACTCCTCTCAGCCTCCCCCGTTACTCCTCTCACTGCCCGTCTCCTCTCAGCCTCCCCCGTTACTCCTCTCACTGCACGTCTCCTCTCAGCCTCCCCCGTTACTCCTCTCAGCCTCCCCCGTTACTCCTCTCAGCCTCCCCCGTTACTCCTCTCACTGACCGTCTCCTCTCAGCCTCCCCCGTTACTCCTCTCACTGCCGTCTCCTCTCAGCCTCCCCCGTTACTCCTCTCACTGCCCGTCTCCTCTCAGCCTCCCCCGTTACTCCTCTCACTGCCCGTCTCCTCTCAGCCTCCCCCGTTACTCCTCTCACTGCCCGTCTCCTCTCAGCCACCCCCGTTACTCCTCACTGCCCGTCTCCTCTCAGCCTCCCCCGTTACTCCTCTCACTGCCCGTCTCCTCTCAGCCTCCCCCGTTACTCCTCTCACTGCCCGTCTCCTCTCAGCCTCCCCCGTTACTCCTCTCAGCCTCCCCCGTTACTCCTCTCACTGCCCGTCTCCTCTCAGCCTCCCCCGTTACTCCTCTCACTGCACGTCTCCTCTCAGCCTCCCCCGTTACTCCTCTCACTGCCCGTCTCCTCTCAGCCTCCCCCGTTACTCCTCTCACTGCCCGTCTCCTCTCAGCCTCCCCCGTTACTCCTCTCACTGCCCGTCTCCTCTCAGCCTCCCCCGTTACTCCTCTCAGCCACCCCCGTTACTCCTCTCAGCCACCCCCGTTACTCCTCTCAGCCTCCCCCGTTACTCCTCTCAGCCGCCCCCGTTACTCCTCTCACTGCCCGTCTCCCGCAGCCTCCCCGTTACTCCTCTCACTGCCCGTCTCCTCTCAGCCTCCCCCGTTACTCCTCTCACTGCCCGTCTCCTCTCAGCCTCCCCGTTACTCCTCTCACTGCCCGTCCCCGCAGTCTCCCCGTTACTCCTCTCAGCCTCCCCCGTTACTCCTCTCAGCCTCCCCCGTTACTCCTCTCAGCCTCCCCCGTTACTCCTCTCAGCCTCCCCCGTTACTCCTCTCACTGACCGTCTCCTCTCAGCCTCCCCCGTTACTCCTCTCACTGCCGTCTCCTCTCAGCCTCCCCCGTTACTCCTCTCACTGCCCGTCTCCTCTCAGCCTCCCCCGTTACTCCTCTCACTGCCCGTCTCCTCTCAGCCTCCCCCGTTACTCCTCTCACTGCCCGTCTCCTCTCAGCCACCCCCGTTACTCCTCACTGCCCGTCTCCTCTCAGCCTCCCCCGTTACTCCTCTCACTGCCCGTCTCCTCTCAGCCTCCCCCGTTACTCCTCTCACTGCCCGTCTCCTCTCAGCCTCCCCCGTTACTCCTCTCAGCCTCCCCCGTTACTCCTCTCACTGCCCGTCTCCTCTCAGCCTCCCCCGTTACTCCTCTCACTGCACGTCTCCTCTCAGCCTCCCCCGTTACTCCTCTCACTGCCCGTCTCCTCTCAGCCTCCCCCGTTACTCCTCTCACTGCCCGTCTCCTCTCAGCCTCCCCCGTTACTCCTCTCACTGCCCGTCTCCTCTCAGCCTCCCCCGTTACTCCTCTCAGCCACCCCCGTTACTCCTCTCAGCCACCCCCGTTACTCCTCTCAGCCTCCCCCGTTACTCCTCTCAGCCGCCCCCGTTACTCCTCTCAGCCGCCCCCGTTACTCCTCTCACTGCCCGTCTCCCGCAGCCTCCCCGTTACTCCTCTCACTGCCCGTCTCCTCTCAGCCTCCCCCGTTACTCCTCTCACTGCCCGTCTCCTCTCAGCCTCCCCCGTTACTCCTCTCACTGCCCGTCCCCGCAGTCTCCCCGTTACTCCTCTCAGCCTCCCCCGTTACTCCTCTCAGCCTCCCCCGTTACTCCTCTCACTGCCTGTCTCCCGCAGCCCCCCCTGTTACTCCTCTCACTGCCTGTCTCCCGCAGCCTCCCCCGTTACTCCTCTCACTGCCCGTCTCCCGCAGCCTCCCCTGTTACTCCTCTCACTGCCCGTCTCCTCTCAGCCTCCCCTGTTACTCCTCTCAGCCTCCCCTGTTACTCCTCTCACTGCCCGTCTCCCGCAGCCTCCCCCGTTACTCCTCTCACTGCCCGTCTCCCGCTGCCTCCCCCGTTACTCCTCTCACTGCCCGTCTCCCGCAGCCTCCCGTTACTCCTCTCACTGCCCGTCTCCCGCAGCCTCCCCCATTACTCCTCTCATTGCCCGTCTCCCGCAGCCTCCCCCGTTACTCCTCTCATTGCCCGTCTCCCGCAGCCTCCCCCGTTACTCCTCTCACTGCCCGTCTCCCGCAGCCTCCCCTGTTACTTCTCTCACTGCCCGTCTCCCGCAGCCTCCCCCATTACTCCTCTCATTGCCCGTGTCCCGCAGCCTCCCCCGTTACTCCTCTTACTGCCCGACTCTCGCTGCCTCCCCGTTACTCCTCTCACTGCCCGTCCCCCACAGCCTCCCCGTTACTCCTCTCACTGGCCAGTCTCTCGCTGCCTCCCCTTTACTCCTCTCACTGCCCGTCTCCCGTAGCCTCCCCCGTTACTCCTCTCATTGCCCGTCTCCCGCAGCCTCCCCCGTTACTCCCCTCACTGCCCGTCTCCCGCAGCCTCCCCCGTTACTCCTCTCACTGCCCGTCCCCCGCAGCCTCCCCCATTACTCCTCTCACTGCCTGTACCCCGCAGCCTCCCCCGTTACTCCCCTCACTGCCCGTCTCCCGCACCCTCTCCCGTTACTCCTCTCACTGCCCGTCTCCCGCAGCCTCCCCCGTTACTCCTCTCATTGCCCGTCTCCCGCAGCCTCCCCCGTTACTCCCCTCACTGCCCGTCTCCCGCAGCCTCCCCCGTTACTCCTCTCACTGCCCGTCTCCCGCAGCCTCCCCCGTTACTCCTCTCACTGCCTGTCTCCCGCACCCTCCCCCGTTACTCCTCACCCCGTCTCACCTCAGTAGCGAGTACATGTCCAGCAGGTTGTTTTGGATGGGGGTCCCCGTCACTGCCCAGCGGGCTCCGGCCCGCACCCTCCCCCGTTACTCCTCACCCCGTCTCACCTCAGTAGCGAGTACATGTCCAGCAGGTTGTTTTGGATGGGGGTCCCCGTCACTGCCCAGCGGGCTCCGGCCCGCACCCTCCCCCGTTACTCCTCACCCCGTCTCACCTCAGTAGCGAGTACATGTCCAGCAGGTTGTTTTGGATGGGGGTCCCCGTCACTGCCCAGCGGGCTCCGGCCCGCAGCTTGCACACAGCGATGGACGTCTGCACCTTGGGATTTTTAATGCTGTGAGCCTCGTCCAGGACGATACGGGACCAGGCGAGGCGCAGGAGGGGGGAGGAGGCAGCCGAATCCTGCGGGAGACCAGGAAAGGGAGGTTAGACACATCATATTTATATAGTGCCAACCATGCACGCAGTGCTATATACACACACACATATACACATATATACCCACCCAGAAGAAGTTGTGTGCTATTAAATCCCTCGTCTCCTGCAAAGGCGGAATGCAGCAAAGAGACCCTCGCACGTCTGTAACTCACCTCCTGACCCTTGGCCGGGGGTCTCCCTCCCGCAGAGACCCTCACACGTCTGTAACTCACCTCCTGACCCTTGGCCGGGGGTCTCCCTCCCGCAGAGACCCTCACACGTCTGTAACGCACCTCCTGACCCTTGGCCGGGGGTCTCTCCCTCCTGCAGAGACCCTAACATGTCGGTAACTCACCTCCTGACCCTTGGCCGGAGGTCTCCCTCCCGCAGAGACCCTCGCACGCCTGTAACTCACCTCCTGACCCTTGGCCGGAGGTCTCCCTCCCGCAGAGACCCTCGCACGTCTGTAACTCACCTCCTGACCCTTGGCCGGGGGTCTCCCTCCCGCAGAGACCCTCGCACGTCTGTAACTCACCTCCTGACCCTTGGCCGGGGGTCTCCCTCCTGCAGAGACCCTCGCACGCCTGTAACTCACCTCCTGACCCTTGGCCGGGGGTCTCCCTCCTGCAGAGACCCTCACACGCCTGTAACTCACCTCCTGACCCACACACACACACATACACATACATACACACATATATACCCACCCAGAAGAAGTTGTGTGCTATTAAATCCCTCGTCTCCTGCAAAGGCGGAATGCAGCAAAGAGACCCTCACACGTCTGTAACGCACCTCCTGACCCTTGGCCGGGGGTCTCTCCCTCCTGCAGAGACCCTAACACGTCTGTAACGCACCTCCTGACCCTTGGCCGGGGGTCTCTCCCTCCTGCAGAGACCCTAACACGTCGGTAACTCACCTCCTGACCCTTGGCCGGGGGTCTCCCTCCTGCAGAGACCCTCGCACGCCTGTAACTCACCTCCTGACCCTTGGCCGGGGGTCTCCATCCTGCAGAGACCCTCGCACGTCTGTAACTCACCTCCTGACCCTTGGCCGGAGTCTCTCCCTCCTGCAGAGACCCTCGCACGTCTGTAACTCACCTCCTGACCCATGGCCGGGGGTCTCTCCCTCCTGCAGAGACCCTCACACGTCTGTAACGCACCTCCTGACCCTTGGCCGGGGGTCTCTCCCTCCTGCAGAGACCCTCGCACGTCTGTAACTCACCTCCTGACCCTTGGCCGGAGTCTCTCCCTCCCGCAGAGACCCTCGCACGCCTGTAACTCACCTCCTGACCCTTGGCCGGAGGTCTCCCTCCCGCAGAGACCCTCGCACGTCTGTAACTCACCTCCTGACCCTTGGCCGGGGGTCTCCCTCCCGCAGAGACCCTCGCACGTCTGTAACTCACCTCCTGACCCTTGGCCGGGGGTCTCCCTCCTGCAGAGACCCTCGCACGCCTGTAACTCACCTCCTGACCCTTGGCCGGGGGTCTCCCTCCTGCAGAGACCCTCACACGCCTGTAACTCACCTCCTGACCCTTGGCCGGGGGTCTCCATCCTGCAGAGACCCTCGCACGTCTGTAACTCACCTCCTGACCCTTGGCCGGAGTCTCTCCCTCCTGCAGAGACCCTCGCACGTCTGTAACTCACCTCCTGACCCATGGCCGGGGGTCTCTCCCTCCTGCAGAGACCCTCACACGTCTGTAACGCACCTCCTGACCCTTGGCCGGGGGTCTCTCCCTCCTGCAGAGACCCTCGCACGTCTGTAACTCACCTCCTGACCCTTGGCCGGAGTCTCTCCCTCCTGCAGAGACCCTCGCACGTCTGTAACTCACCTCCTGACCCTTGGCCGGGGGTCTCTCCCTCCTGCAGAGACCCTCGCGCATCTGTAACTCACCTCCTGACCCTTGGCCGGGGGTCTCCCTCCTGCAAAGACCCTCGCACGTCTGTAACTCACCTCCTGACCCTTGGCCGGAGGTCTCCCTCCCGCAGAGACCCTCGCACGTCTGTAACTCACCTCCTGACCCTTGGCCGGGGGTCTCCCTCCTGCAGAGACCCTCGCACGCCTGTAACTCACCTCCTGACCCTTGGCCGGGGGTCTCCCTCCTGCAGAGACCCTCGCACGTCTGTAACTCACCTCCTGACCCTTGGCCGGCTGTCTCTCCCTCCCGCAGAGACCCTCGCACGCCTGTAACTCACCTCCTGACCCTTGGCCGGGGGTCTCCCTCCTGCAGAGACCCTCGCCCGTCTGTAACTCACCTCCTGACCCTTGGCCGGGGGTCTCCCTCCTGCAGAGACCCTCGCCCGTCTGTAACTCACCTCCTGACCCTTGGCCGGGGGTCTCCCTCCTGCAGAGACCCTCGCACGTCTGTAACTCACCTCCTGACCGTTGGCCGGGGGTCTCCCTCCCGCAGAGACCCTCGCACGCCTGTAACTCACCTCCTGACCCTTGGCCAGGGGTCTCCATCCTGCAGAGACCCTCGCACGCCTGTAACTCACCTCCTGACCCTTGGCCGGGGGTCTCCCTCCTGCAGAGACCCTCGCACGTCTGTAACTCACCTCCTGACCCTTGGCCAGGGGTCTCCCTCCCGCAGAGACCCTCGCACGTCTGTAACTCACCTCCTGACCCTTGGCCGGGGGTCTCCCTCCCGCAGAGACCCTTGCACGCCTGTAACTCACCCCCAGCTCCTGATCCTTGGCCGGAGTCTCTCCCTCACCCTTGGTCACAGGAATCTCTTTGGACACCAGGCTGTATGTGGTCACTACGATGTCATATTTTGCCAGTCTGGGGGATGAAAAATACAGACACCGTTCATGAAAAGAGCGAGGGACCCAGGGAACGAGTGTGTCTGCTACACCTGGCAGTGAGTGCGTCTGCTACACCTGGCAGTGAGTGCGTCTGCTACACCTGGCAGTGAGTGCGTCTGCTACACCTGGCAGTGAGTGCGTCTGCTACACCTGGCAGTGAGGGCGTCTGCTACACCTGGCAGTGAGCGCGTCTGCTACACCTGGCAGTGAGCGCGTCTGCTACACCTGGCAGTGAGCGTGTCTGCTACACCTGGCAGTGAGCGCGTCTGCTACACCTGGCAGTGAGCGTGTCTGCTACACCTGGCAGTGAGCGTGTCTGCTACACCTGGCAGCGAGTGTGTCTGCTACACCTGGCAGCGAGTGCGTCTGCTACACCTGGCAGCGAGTGCGTCTGCTACACCTGGCAGCGAGTGCGTCTGCTACACCTGGCAGCGAGTGCGTCTGCTACACCTGGCAGCGAGTGCGTCTGCTACACCTGGCAGCGAGTGCGTCTGCTACACCTGGCAGCGAGTGCGTCTGCTACACCTGGCAGCGAGTGCGTCTGCTACACCTGGCAGCGAGTGCGTCTGCTACACCTGGCAGCGAGTGCGTCTGCTACACCTGGCAGCGAGTGCGTCTGCTACACCTGGCAGCGAGTGCATCTGCTACACCTGGCAGCGAGTGCGTCTGCTACACCTGGCAGCGAGTGCGTCTGCTACACCTGGCAGCGAGTGCGTCTGCTACACCTGGCAGCGAGTGCGTCTGCTACACCTGGCAGTGAGCGCGTCTGCTACACCTGGCAGTGAGCGTGTCTGCTACACCTGGCAGTGAGCGTGTCTGCTACACCTGGCAGTGAGCGTGTCTGCTACACCTGGCAGTGAGTGTGTCTGCTACACCTGGCAGTGAGTGCGTCTGCTACACCTGGCAGTGAGTGCGTCTGCTACACCTGGCAGTGAGTGTGTCTGCTACACCTGGCAGTGAGTGTGTCTGCTACACCTGGCAGTGAGTGTGTCTGCAGTCAGTACTGGGCTGATACTGAGCGGGCAGTCTGTACTTACAAGTGTTAGACAAAAAAAGTGAGGCGCTTCTAAATGAGTGTAATAAATAAATAATTAAATAAATAGTGATTATTAGTGATTAATAGCGATAATCAAAGTGCTCATAAATCATAAAAGTATATAAATGGCGAACTTCGCTGCTCAACCCTCTTTGAAGAAGATCCCGTTTCTCCTGTCTTGAATGGTGGGGAGAAGCTTGTGGGGAGCGCAGGTTTCACCATATATAGGGAAAAAAATATATATAATAGTGTAGTATGCCTTAAACAGAAAAAGCAATCTATATAGGAATCCTGATTGGGAACTCACATTCTCCCAGTTAAAATTCACTCAACGCGTTTCGCTGGCTCAGCAGCTTCGTCAGGAGTTTGATCTATAGCATAACGCTTCATTTGTCCATATATATACCCTTGATTGGTTCTGATTGGATGGTGGGTTAATTCACCACTTCCTATTGGCTGGAACATTGTCTAGTGATTGGCTACTGGTGCAAATCTGGTCCTCTGGAAAAGATATATCGACGACGTGTTTTTTATTTGGAATGGCGACGAAATTTTATTAAAGCAATTTTTAGATTACATTAATAACAATAATTTTAATCTTAAATTTTTATCGAATTTTAGTAAAACCAAAGTGGAATTTTTAGACCTTGAGATTTATATTGAGAATATTATTTTAACTAAAACATTTTTTAAATCGGTAGATGGCAACAATTATATATTAAATAGCAGTTGCCATCACCCTAGGTGGATTTCTAATGTACCTCAAGGCCAATTTATGCGGATAAAGATGAATTGTAGTAAAAAAGAAATTTATGAGGAACAATCACGCATACTGACGAATAAATTCCTTGAGAAGAAATACAGTCCCACAAGAATTAAAGAAGCAAAATCTAAAGTAGATTTCCTTGACAGGAAACTTTTAATCAAACCGAACATCAATAGGATGAGACATAATGAGATAGACTTTACCACTAGTTTCATGACCCAATACAATAGAGATGCAAATAAAATTAAAAGTGCCATAAATAAACATTGGCACATTTTACAGAACGACCCTATTTTAGGAAGAGTTTTACCAGCAAGGCCAAACATTGTATATACCAAAGCAAGCAACTTGAAGCAGAAATTAGCGCCGAGTGTCTTGAGAAACAAACAAGATGACACAAATGATAGCAATTGGTTGAAACTCCCTAAAGGTTTTCATGCATGTGGTAACTGTAAGGTCTGTGACTTTTGCTGTAAAGGGGCAAAAGACACTTTTAAATCAAATATTACTAATGAGGCTTTTAAAATAAAACATTTTATTAATTGCAATTCGGTATATGTTATTTATTTATTGGAATGCCCTTGCGGCATACAATATGTAGGTCAGACTACTCGTGCCTTGAAAGTTAGAGCACTGGAACATATAGGGAACATCAGACGCAAGATGGACACACATAGTGTTCCTAAACATTTTAATCGTTTTCATGCCTCCAATCCAAAAGATGTAATTATTAAGGGGATTGAACACGTCCCATTGAATTGGAGAGGTGGTGATAGAACTAAAGAACTAATTAAAAGGGAGACATTCTGGATTCACCGGTTAAAAACGTTGAGTCCAGCAGGATTAAACGCAGATATAGAGATTAGTGTTTTTATATACAGTAGTTATTTATACACTGTGTGTTTCCTCTTTTAGAGTTCATCATTTAACGGTCACTTCCAGTGCTCACTTTAATTTAATTTATTATTATTAATTTATTATACATTATACTGCTATATTACTAGTGCAGTGTTTCCAATTCTCAGTATAAGCATGCGTATGTATGTCTATGTATATGTTTTTATGTATTTTAATAAATTATAGTGTATATGCATGTTCTATATGGATGTGTATATATATATATATATATATATATATATATATATTGTTTTATATACTGTTTTATATATATTTTTAGATTTTTAATATATATATAATGATTTTTTTTTTTTTAAATATTTTTCCTTTATTGGTGTCATTTGATGCATTGGTACATTTAACAGTCATAACCTAGCAGGACAGTATGTCAATGAGGCACATTACATGTATATGACAAGGAGGCAGTTGGTGACACACAAACCTTTTTCCATTTACAGTGGTGAAAAGAGAGGGGATGACGAAGGGCAGGTGGATAGTTGAGAACGACTTGGGGAGAGAGCGGGGGGGGGAAGGTTGTGGTGGGGGAGGGGCGGCTTGGGGCTCGGAATGTGGGATCTAGTGTTGCAGTAAGGCTTGTACCAGTGTCGGGGTTCCTGACCCCGGCCAAGGTTCCCAGGTTCTATAGAATTGTGGCATTTTTTGCCTCAGCATGGCTGTCAGTCTCTCCATATTCATAACCCCGTCTATTCTTGTAATTACCGTTCTCCTGGAGGGGGCTTTAACTTGCTTCCAGGCCGCAGCAATGCAGCATCTGGCGGCCGTTAAGATCGCAGATGTGAGTCTAGCTATGGGGGCAGGGAGGTCATCGATTGGTTTTCCCAGCACGTAGGTCAGGGGGTCCAGTGGGACCTCCAAGTCCAGAGTCTCAGTCAGGAGGCTCTGGATCCGGGTCCAGAATCTCTGGATCTCCGGGCATGTCCACCAAATGTGGGACATGTCACCCTTTTGACCACATCCCCTCCAGCACTCGTCAGAGGTGCCTCGATAGATCTGGCTCAGTCTACTCGGGGTCAGGTACCATTGAAATAGTATTTTGTAGATATTTTCTTTTGTGACAGTACAAATTGATGTTTTGGTAGCAGCCTCCCAGACATCCTCCAGGTCTATGGGGGTGTTCAGGTCTTCGCTCCACTTTTGCATATACGAGTGGTTGGGGGGAGGTTGGGCTGCCTCCAATGTTTTGTATATCTCAGAGATTAAGCCCCTCTGGTACTCGCCTTTGAGACATAGGGTCTCGAATCTGGAGCGCGTTGGGAATTTTAGACTAGGGGATTGGCTCTCAGGAAGTGTCTGATTTGCAGGTATTGGAATATGGGGAGATCAAAGGACGATAATTTAACTCTAAGTTCTCGGAGGGGCATGACCTCATCGCCTTCCAGCAAGTCCGCAATCACTCTGACATTTAGGCCTTGAAATTGGCCGAATTGAGTTCGGGAGCAACCGGGCGGGAAGTCCGGGTTCCCGAATAGGGGGGTGAGTTGAGATGGGGATGAAGTTAGGCCATATTTCCCTTTAGTTTTTAACCATGTCGACCACGTGCATCTCATTGCCCCCAGGTCGAATCTCAGGGGCTTTCTACTTTTATGGGTCTGGGCCCACAGTAGGGCTGAGAGGGGTGTGGGGGATGCGTCTCTATTTCTAACCAGCAATTAGAGGTCGGGGGGTTGTTCCATACCACCGCCTGCCTCAGCTGGGCCGCCTGGTAATACCGGACTACATCCGGCGCCCCCAGGCCCCCTCTCGTCCTCGACGCCAGAAGCACCGACCTTGGGACTCTAGGTCTCCGTTGCTACCAAATAAAGCGCAGAATATGGGCTTGGATATTCCTCAATTCTGTTAGTGGGACAGGGACAGGGAGGGTCTGGAAGTAATAGAGCAGTCGGGGGCGGACATTCATTTTGGTGGATACTATTCTGCCAAACCACGAGATCTGGTGGGCCTGCCAGGCCTCCAGGTCTCTCTTGCTCTGGCGGAAGAGGGGGGGATAATTGGCTTGGTACAATGAGCTGTACGAGCTCGCTATTTTTATCCCCAGATATTTGATGTGGGAGCTATACCACTTGTATTTAAAATTATTTTGTAGAAGTTTCCATATGGGATCTGGGAGGGAGATGTTGAGGGCCTCTGATTTGTCTGTGTTTATTTTGTAATCTGACAGATGGCCAAAATGGTCTAAGAGTTTCTCTAGGTTGGGAAGGGAGGTGTGCGGTTCTGACAGGGTTAGAATAACATCATCCGCAAACAGGGAGATTTTGTATTCCCTGTCTGCGATTAGAATGCCCTTAATATTGGGTTCAGCTCTAATCCGAGCAGCTAGCGGCTCTATAGACAGGGCAAAAAGTAAGGGGGATAGGGGGCAACCTTGTCTGGTACCGTTTTGGATCTTTATTGGGTTGGAGAGCCCACCTGGTAGTTTTAAAAGGGCAGTGGGGTTGAATAAAGGGCTCGGACCCCTTCGAGGAATGGGCCCGAGAAACCGAACTGGAGCATAGTCTGGTCAAGGAAGGACCATTTGATTCGGTCGAAGGCCTTCTCGGCGTCGAGGCTGAGGATCAGGGCCTGGGATTGTTTGAGGTGCACATGGTCTATAATATTAATAATTTTGCGGGTGTTGTCAGAGGCCTGTCTTCCTGACACAAAGCCCACCTGGTCTATATGAATTAGTCTGGGGAGAATAGGGTTGTCTGTTTGCAAGGATCTTACTGAAAAGCTTGAGGTCAGTGTTTAATAGGGATATTGGGCGGTAGCTGCCGCATTGGAGCGGGTCCCTGCCCTCTTTATGTATGATGGCCAGATTGGCTGCTGACATAGTGCCTGGTATCGGTTCTCCTTGTAGGAAAGAGTTGAACATTCCCAGGAGATGCGGGGAGAGGGGTGCTGCTAGTTTCTTGTAATAAGCATTGGAGAACCCGTCTGGCCCGGGCGTCTTAGCTATTTTAAGTGAGGAGATGGCTTTATCCAGCTCTTCTCGAGTTATCTCCTGATTTAAGAACTCAAGTTCTTCTTGTGAAAGGGACGGAAGATTACATTGGGTTAAGTACTCGGAGGTCACCTTGGCGTTATCGTTTAATTGGTTGGGGGGGTGGAGGTTGTAGAGGTCTGTATAGAACTCCGCAAATTGGCACGCAATGTCTTTCTCATTGTATGAAATTTGGTCGTTTTTGGTCCTGATTTTCGTGATCTGGGCCTTAGTCTTAATGCCTCTTAATTTCGAGGCCAGGAGCTTGTCCGCTTTATTACCCCTATCGTAGAAATTCTGGTTGATCCATTTCAGCGCTCTCTCTACCTCGTCAAGTTGTAGTACTTTTAATTCCGATCTTGCCTTATCAAGGGTTCTAAGCACTTTTTTCGAGGAGGATTGTTTGTGTAGGTGCTCTAGAGCTAAGATTTTTTCAGTGAGTTCTTTTTGGGCTTTTTGCTTCAATTTCTTCTTATAGGAGAATAAAGAGATGAGTTCTCCTCTAATAGTGGCTTTGTGCGCTTCCCAGAGCATTGCTGCTGCTGGGACCGAGCCTTTGTTTAGTTGGAAAAAAGTGCCTGGTTTTTGTTTGATCGTCTTGACCACCTGTGGGTCATTGAGGAGCGAATGGTTGAGTTTCCATTTGTACACCGATGACTTGACGAATGGCAGAGAGAGGGTGAGTGCGATAGGGGCATGGTCGGACCAAGTAATTGGGCCTATGTCAGAGTGGGAGGATGCCTGGAGCACATTGTTGGTGCCTAGGAAATAGTCGATCCGCGAGTTAGACTGATGGGGGGCTGAGAAGGTGTAGTCTCTCTGGCCCACGTGCTGGGTCCGCCAGATATCCGACAGCGAGTAATCTTTCAAGATGTCTCGGAACTTTTGGGCTTTTTTCTGTATCTGGGCAGAGTATGGGGTCGCAAACTGACTAGATTTGTCTTGGTCCGGGTTTAGGACCATGTTTGCGTCTCCGACTAGGAGAAGAGAGGAGAGCATCGGTTGGTCTAAGGTTCCGAGGAGATTCTGGAGAAATTAGGTTTGGTTTGCGTTAGGGGCGTAGATATTAAGGATGGCTATGGGAGAGCCTGACAGTGTCCCTTGGAGTAGTACATAGCGTCCCTCTGGGTCTTTGGTTACTTTTGTTGGGGCGAATGGTGTGTTGTTCTTAATTAGTATGGCCACACCTCGCTTTTTATTGGGGGAGGATGCGTAGAACGCTTGGGGGAACGTGTGTTTGAATGTGTTGGGCGGGTCTGGGGAATTGAAGTGGGTTTCTTGGATGCAGATTATATCGCCTTTAGTCTTTTTAAGTTCTTGGAGGGCTAATTTGCGTTTGCGGACCGAATTGAGACCCTTGACATTGAGGGAGATAATTTTAATCGACGCCATTAGTGGGGGTGGTGGATCTCAGGAGAGAACCCCTGACCCCGAGCTGTTCCCACGTCAGGGTTGGATAGAACCTTAGAACACAAGGGCGGGGGGAGGTTCAGATTGTCCCTGAGGGGGGCTCTGGAAGGGGTCTGTGGGGGGAGGGGCAGGGGGGGAGGGGGGGAGGACACAAGAGGGCAAGAAAGAAGGTGGGCTATCCGGGAGCCCAAAGAAGATTCCTCTTGACACCATGGTGGCAAGGGAAGGGGGCACAAAAAGCCCCTGGAGGACTTTTCGGGGCGTCACGCACAGAATGGGGCCAGCGAACGAGGTCCAACACCCTCGCTGTGTGGCAGAGAAAAATGGGGGGGGGGAGGGAAACTTGGGCAGGGGGCTGCGTTTGGTACATAGATAAGAGTACACCACACTTCAGTGCGGAGAACCCAGTAGTTTCAAGTAAGGTATGGTTCCAACTAGTTTTTGGGCCATGATATGGGGAGGAGAGGGGGGGGAAGGGCGAGGGGGGGGGGCGAGGGGGGGGATGGGAAGAGGGGGGGGAGAGGGAGGGGATGGGAGGTGTGGGGGTGGAGAGGGGATGGGGAGGAGGGGGAGGGTGGGGAGGTGTGAGGGTGGAGGGGGGGTAAGGGGGGGAGGGGGGAAGGGAGGTGTGAGGGTGAAGGGGGGGGAGGGGGGGAACCTTTGGGCATGTTTAGGGGCTCATAGGGGGCACAGAGCCAGGCACGTGGTAAGCTTGCAGATCCCCACAGTTCTTTATACATTCTTTTTAAATCCTGAGCAGACAGTATTGCGTACATATAGGGGATGAGGGGGGAGGGGAAGGGGGGGTGGGGAAGGGGGAGAGGGGTACCTTGGGGCATGTTTTGGGGCTCTTAGGGGACACAGATATAGACAATGTCGAAACGGTGTGTCTAGGTGCTGGGAGATGGAGATGGGGGTACCTTTATAGACGGGGGGCCTGTGAATCTGTACCGTACACATATATTTTTACATAATCCTGAGCAGGCAGTGTTGCATCTTTATGGGGGGGGGGGTATCTTGGGGCATGTTTTGGAGGTCAAAGGGGGCACAGAGATAGGCCTGTGGCAGGCTTGCAAATCTCTACAGTTCTTTATACATTATTCTTAAATCCTGAGGGGGCACATTGTATTTACAAGCTTATTCAGTGGCTAGACAGTTCTGTCAGTTTTCGGGGGGTGGGCGTCCTTGGGCAGGACCGTTTCCTATACCTGCATAGTATTCAGACATTGTAATTAGCTCTTGTCCAAACAGTATTGGTTGAAACACTGAGACATAGCGATACAAAATAGTTATGCATAGTTTAGTCCGATATTGGAGGAAGCGAGTCTCATTGGGGGATAATGAGGGCCATCAATGTCAGTTGGGGGCCAATCAACCTGGTCCTTGGCTCGGCTGGCGGGGGGGGGGGGGGAGGTTCGTCGGGGGCAAGGGGAGTTAGGGGGTAGGGGGGGTGGTCGCACTCGGGATAGAGGGAGCGGAGGGGGGGGCATAGACCCCTCTCGGTGTGGGTCGGGAAGGATTTGGGCCTATCTTGGGGGGGGGGGGAGATGGGGGGAGCCGGGAGGGGAGCCAGGGTTCTTGTATACGACCCTGTCCTCCGCGGTTCGGAGGGGAAGGGGACGTCAGGTGGCTGTCTCTGGGAAGGCACATCTCTCTGCCGAGTTCCTGGCGTGCTGCCGCTGGAGCTGGATCTCCCAAGGCTGGAGGTCGGGTGCAGGTCGCGACAATCGGGGTCTGGTGAGGACGACCTCTGCCAGGCAGGGGGGGCGGCGCGGGGTTGGTGCTTTCCTCGTCAGATTTCTGGATTTCGGTGAGTACAGCGATGGTTCCCCTTGCGCCGGGGGGAAACGGTGAGGTGAGAGGGCAGGTTTCTCGGGTTGGGAGGAGGGTGGTGGGGGGGGGAGAAGGGGGGGCAGGGGTAGGGGTGGGAGGGGAGAATGGGGCAGGGGTAGGGGGGGGAAACTGGAGGGGGGGGGCCTGGTAGGGAGGGGGGGGGGGCTCGTGAGCTGGTGCATTAGGGCCTGCGGGGCCTCCTAGGGGCTGAAATCGTTCGCGGCAGCCATCTTTATTGGTTGTTTGTGTGGTTGGGGGAGATTTACTGTTGTTGTTGGAGCACGGTTTGTGTAGAGTGCCGGTGAGGGCGCCCTAAGTCTCCTTCAGTTCCGGGGGATACCAGGATCATCGGGGTTCAGCAAAGTCGTTGGCTAGCCAGCCTCTCCGATGCACGGGGGTATCCTGGGGGTCTGTCTCAGTCGCCGCATCAGTGGGGGGGCGGTTGCTCTTCTGTGGAGGAGGGATCCCTAGTGCTTTGAGGAAGTCTCTCGCATCTTCAGGGGCAGACACCGTGTAGTGGCGTCCATTACGGAGCACCACTAGCTTAAAGGGGAATCCCTAACGGTATCTAACCCCTTGGTCTCTTAGGTGGGAGGTAAGTGGTCTCAGCGCGTTTCTTTTACTCACAGTTAGGTGGGAAAGGTCGTTAAAGAGCTGGATGGCCACTCCATCCATCGTCACGGAGCGCAGATCCCTGGCAGCCGCCATGATCCGCTCTTTTGCTGAGTAGGCGTGCATTCTGAGCACCACATCTCTATGCCGGTTGGGGTCCGATGGTTTTGGGCCCAGGGCTCGTTGTGCCCGGTCGGCGTGCAGATCGTGCTCAGATAGGTCAGGCACCAATTGTAGAAAGAGTCTGCGGAGGTAGGGTTGCAGTTCTTCATGGGTGATGGCTTCAGGGATGTTTCTGAGGCGGATGTTCTGCCTCCTCTCCCTGTTCTCGAGGTCCTCGAGGGCATTTTGCAAGTCGCGGATTGCGTCCCCACATCTTGAGACCTCCTCGTGGGTCTCGGCCTGCGCGTTGGATACTCCCTCCATTTTCGCCTCTAGGTCCTCAGTACTTTCCGTCAGCGCTCCCACGGTCTGGAGGGCCTTCTCTGTGTCCTCCTGTACCCCCCTCCTCATTTTGACGATGAGTGAGTCAAAAAATTCTTTATTCAGAACGGGGGGGTCCGTCTCAGGCGGGCTATGTCGGTTCCTCCTCGGCGCCATCTTGTCCTTCAGGGCTGATATCTGCCTGGCGCTGTGTCGGAGCGAAAAATTTGGTGACTGGGTTTGGGTTCCGTTTTTGAGCCTTCCCCGTCATCTCCCTGATGTTAGCTGCTGGGTTGCGTATCAAATTCGGGGGGTTTGGGGTGGGGGAAAATGCCTATTCTGATAGCTTTTATGCGAGGGTGCCGGGAGCTCTCTTCCTAGCTAACCATCGGCGGTGACGTCCTTATATAATGATTTTTAATATATATGTGATGATTTTATGTCATTATAAGATATACATTTAAAAAAAAAAATATATATATATATATATGCGCATGTTCATATGCATTGTAACTAATGTGGAATACTAATTTATCTTTTGCTCTTTTTCCCCATTCCATTCTATTTCTCCTTATCTAATTCCATCGATCTCCCATTTACATATGTTATGTTGAGTGTCACATAATAATGGTACACAATGAATTACCCCAAGTATATATAGCTATTTATATGTATTAGCTAGTTTCTATATATATGTATTAGTTTTTCTATGTACTAGTTATTTTAAGTATATTGATGTTATTTATATTTGTTTAATGATTGTATTAATAAAACTGTGTAATTTACTATGTATTATAGTTGTCCCGCCCATTAGCCAATCACTAGACAATGTTCCAGCCAATAGGAAGTGGTGAATTCAATCCAATCAGAACACCATCCAATCAGAACCAATCAAGGGTATATATATGGACAAATGAAGCGTTATGCTATAGATCGTACTCCTGACGAAGCTGCTGAGGCAGCGAAACGCGTTGAGTGAACAGGCAGCAGTCCAGAAGTGTACCCTGAATGCCCCAGAGCCCATGAGGATCCATTCTGCGATTGATCGCTAAACCGGATTGACGCGACGGGCCGGACCGGAAGTGACGCGACGCAACTTCGGGAGTGGGGTGGATGGCAAACGCTGAAGCTGCGCATTGATTTCTATGTGTCTCTGCACATGGTGCTCATGGGAGTGCAATATTAATTGCTTTTACCAATATACTGTTAGTGAACATACAATGTTGCACTAAAGGTGTCATTCTATCTACCGAGGGTTTATTCTGCTGACACCAGGGAGTTTATGTCAAGCAAGACCCCCCTGCATACTGCTGAGTCCACATCATTTCATCCATTACTATCTACTGCTGAATTTAAACTGGGAG
This sequence comes from Ascaphus truei, assembly GCF_040206685.1. Lineage (NCBI taxonomy): Eukaryota > Metazoa > Chordata > Amphibia > Anura > Ascaphidae > Ascaphus > Ascaphus truei. The sequence continues at coordinate 152,364 of NW_027457003.1, read as the reverse complement.
AATGTGGGTTCCCAATCAGGATTCCTATATAGATTGCTTTTTCTGTTTAAGGCATACTACACTATTATATATATTTTTTTCCCTATATATGGTGATACCTGCGCTCCCCACAAGCTTCTCCCCACCAGTCTGTACTTACACCTGTCAGTGAGTGTGTCCGCTGTCAGTACTGGGCTGATACTGAGCGGGCAGTCTGCACTTACACCACCGGGCAGTCTGCACTTACACCACCGGGCAGTCTGCACTTACACCACCGGGCAGTCTGCACTTACACCACCGGGCAGTCTGCACTTACACCACCGGGCAGTCTGCACTTACACCACCGGGCAGTCTGCACTTACACCACCGGGCAGTCTGCACTTACACCACCGGGCAGTCTGCACTTACACCACCGGGCAGTCTGCACTTACACCACCGGCAGTCTGCACTTACACCACCGGCAGTCTGCACTTACACCACCGGGCAGTCTGCACTTACACCACCGGGCAGTCTGCACTTACACCACCGGGCAGTCTGCACTTACACCACCGGGCAGTCTGCACTTACACCACCGGGCAGTCTGCACTTACACCACCGGGCAGTCTGCACTTACACCACCGGGCAGTCTGCACTTACACCACCCGGCAGTCTGCACTTACACCACCCGGCAGTCTGCACTTACACCACCCGGCAGTCTGCACTTACACCACCCGGCAGTCTGCACTTACACCACCCGGCAGTCTGCACTTACACCCCCTGGCAGCCTGCACTTACACCACCCGGCAGTCTGCACTTACACCCCCTGGCAGCCTGCACTTACACCACCGGGCAGTCTGCACTTACACCCCCGGGCAGTCTGCACTTACACCACCGGGCAGTCTGCACTTACACCCCCGGGCAGTCTGCACTTACACCCCCGGGCAGTCTGCACTTACACCTGGCAGTCTGCACTTACACCACCGGGCAGTCTGCACTTACACCACCGGGCAGCCTGCACTTACACCACCGGGCAGTCTGCACTTACACCCCCGGGCAGTCTGCACTTACACCACCGGGCAGTCTGCACTTACACCCCCGGGCAGTCTGCACTTACACCCCCGGGCAGTCTGCACTTACACCACATGGCAGTCTGCACTTACACCACCCGGCAGTCTGCACTTACACCACCCGGCAGTCTGCACTTACACCACCCGGCAGTCTGCACTTACACCACCCGGCAGTCTGCACTTACACCCCCGGGCAGTCTGCACTTACACCACCGGGCAGTCTGCACTTACACCCCCGGGCAGTCTGCACTTACACCCCCGGGCAGTCTGCACTTACACCTGGCAGTCTGCACTTACACCACCGGGCAGTCTGCACTTACACCACCGGGCAGTCTGCACTTACACCACCGGGCAGTCTGCACTTACACCACCGGGCAGTCTGCACTTACACCACCGGGCAGTCTGCACTTACACCACCGGGCAGTCTGCACTTACACCACCGGGCAGTCTGCACTTACACCACCGGGCAGTCTGCACTTACACCGGGCAGTCTGCACTTACACCACCGGGCAGTCTGCACTTACACCACCGGGCAGTCTGCACTTACACCACCGGCAGTCTGCACTTACACCACCGGCAGTCTGCACTTACACCACCGGGCAGTCTGCACTTACACCACCGGGCAGTCTGCACTTACACCACCGGGCAGTCTGCACTTACACCACCGGGCAGTCTGCACTTACACCACCGGGCAGTCTGCACTTACACCACCGGGCAGTCTGCACTTACACCACCGGGCAGTCTGCACTTACACCACCCGGCAGTCTGCACTTACACCACCCGGCAGTCTGCACTTACACCACCCGGCAGTCTGCACTTACACCCCCTGGCAGCCTGCACTTACACCACCCGGCAGTCTGCACTTACACCCCCTGGCAGCCTGCACTTACACCACCGGGCAGTCTGCACTTACACCCCCGGGCAGTCTGCACTTACACCCCCGGGCAGTCTGCACTTACACCCCCGGGCAGTCTGCACTTACACCTGGCAGTCTGCACTTACACCACCGGGCAGCCTGCACTTACACCACCGGGCAGCCTGCACTTACACCACCGGGCAGTCTGCACTTACACCCCCGGGCAGTCTGCACTTACACCACCGGGCAGTCTGCACTTACACCACCGGGCAGTCTGCACTTACACCCCCGGGCAGTCTGCACTTACACCCCCGGGCAGTCTGCACTTACACCACATGGCAGTCTGCACTTACACCACCGGGCAGTCTGCACTTACACCACCCGGCAGTCTGCACTTACACCACCCGGCAGTCTGCACTTACACCACCCGGCAGTCTGCACTTACACCCCCGGGCAGTCTGCACTTACACCACCGGGCAGTCTGCACTTACACCCCCGGGCAGTCTGCACTTACACCCCCGGGCAGTCTGCACTTACACCTGGCAGTCTGCACTTACACCACCGGGCAGTCTGCACTTACACCACCGGGCAGCCTGCACTTACACCACCGGGCAGTCTGCACTTACACCCCCGGGCAGTCTGCACTTACACCACCGGGCAGTCTGCACTTACACCACCGGGCAGTCTGCACTTACACCCCCGGGCAGTCTGCACTTACACCCCCGGGCAGTCTGCACTTACACCACATGGCAGTCTGCACTTACACCACCGGGCAGTCTGCACTTACACCACCCGGCAGTCTGCACTTACACCACCCGGCAGTCTGCACTTACACCACCCGGCAGTCTGCACTTACACCCCCTGGCAGCCTGCACTTACACCACCCGGCAGTCTGCACTTACACCCCCTGGCAGTCTGCACTTACACCACCCGGCAGTCTGCACTTACACCACCCGGCAGTCTGCACTTACACCACCCGGCAGTCTGCACTTACACCCCCTGGCAGCCTGCACTTACACCACCCGGCAGTCTGCACTTACACCCCCCTGGCAGCCTGCACTTACACCACCGGGCAGTCTGCACTTACACCCCCGGGCAGTCTGCACTTACACCACCGGGCAGTCTGCACTTACACCCCCTGGCAGTCTGCACTTACACCCCCGGGCAGTCTGCACTTACACCCCCGGGCAGTCTGCACTTACACCCCCGGGCAGTCTGCACTTACACCCCCGGGCAGTCTGCACTTACACCCCCGGGCAGTCTGCACTTACACCCCCGGGCAGTCTGCACTTACACCCCCGGGCAGTCTGCACTTACACCCCCGGGCAGTCTGCACTTACACCCCCGGGCAGTCTGCACTTACACCCCCGGGCAGTCTGCACTTACACCCCCGGGCAGTCTGCACTTACACCCCCGGGCAGTCTGCACTTACACCCCCGGGCAGTCTGCACTTACACCCCCGGGCAGTCTGCACTTACACCACCGGGCAGTCTGCACTTACACCACCGGGCAGCCTGCACTTACACCACCGGGCAGTCTGCACTTACACCACCGGGCAGCCTGCACTTACACCACCGGGCAGTCTGCACTTACACCACCGGGCAGTCTGCACTTACACCACCCGGCAGTCTGCACTTACACCACCCGGCAGTCTGCACTTACACCACCGGGCAGTCTGCACTTACACCACCGGGCAGTCTGCACTTACACCACCGGGCAGTCTGCACTTACACCACCGGGCAGTCTGCACTTACACCACCGGGCAGTCTGCACTTACACCGGGCAGTCTGCACTTACACCGGGCAGTCTGCACTTACACCACCGGGCAGTCTGCACTTACACCACCGGGCAGTCTGCACTTACACCACCGGGCAGTCTGCACTTACACCACCGGGCAGTCTGCACTTACACCACCGGGCAGTCTGCACTTACACCGGGCAGTCTGCACTTACACCGGGCAGTCTGCACTTACGCCCGGCAGTCTGCACTTACACCGCCGGGCAGTCTGCACTTACACCGCCGGGCAGTCTGCACTTACACCGCCGGGCAGTCTGCACTTACACCCCCGGGCAGTCTGCACTTACACCCCCGGGCAGTCTGCACTTACACCCCCGGGCAGTCTGCACTTACACCTGGCAGTCTGCACTTACACCGGGCAGTCTGCACTTACACCCCCGGGCAGTCTGCACTTACGCCGGGCAGTCTGCACTTACACCGGGCAGTCTGCACTTACACCACCCGGCAGTCTGCACTTACACCACCCGGCAGTCTGCACTTACACCACCGGGCAGTCTGCACTTACACCACCGGGCAGTCTGCACTTACACCACCGGGCAGTCTGCACTTACACCACCCGGCAGTCTGCACTTACACCACCCGGCAGTCTGCACTTACACCACCCGGCAGTCTGCACTTACACCACCCGGCAGTCTGCACTTACACCACCCGGCAGTCTGCACTTACACCACCGGGCAGTCTGCACTTACACCACCGGGCAGTCTGCACTTACACCACCGGGCAGTCTGCACTTACACCACCGGGCAGTCTGCACTTACGCCCGGCAGTCTGCACTTACGCCCGGCAGTCTGCACTTACACCGCCGGGCAGTCTGCACTTACACCGCCGGGCAGTCTGCACTTACACCGCCGGGCAGTCTGCACTTACACCGCCGGGCAGTCTGCACTTACACCGCCGGGCAGTCTGCACTTACACCCCCGGGCAGTCTGCACTTACAGTACACCACCGGGCAGTCTGCACTTACACCACCGGGCAGTCTGCACTTACACCACCGGGCAGTCTGCACTTACACCACCGGGCAGTCTGCACTTACACCACCGGGCAGTCTGCACTTACACCACCGGGCAGTCTGCACTTACACCACCGGGCAGTCTGCACTTACACCACATGGCAGTCTGCACTTACACCACCGGGCAGTCTGCACTTACACCACCGGGCAGTCTGCACTTACACCACCGGGCAGTCTGCACTTACACCTGGCAGTCTGCACTTACACCGGGCAGTCTGCACTTACACCGGGCAGTCTGCACTTACGCCCGGCAGTCTGCACTTACACCACCCGGCAGTCTGCACTTACACCACCCGGCAGTCTGCACTTACACCACCCGGCAGTCTGCACTTACACCACCGGGCAGTCTGCACTTACACCACCCGGCAGTCTGCACTTACACCACCCGGCAGTCTGCACTTACACCCCCTGGCAGTCTGCACTTACACCACATGGCAGTCTGCACTTACACCACCGGGCAGTCTGCACTTACACCACCCGGCAGTCTGCACTTACACCACCCGGCAGTCTGCACTTACACCACCCGGCAGTCTGCACTTACACCCCCTGGCAGCCTGCACTTACACCACCCGGCAGTCTGCACTTACACCCCCTGGCAGTCTGCACTTACACCACCCGGCAGTCTGCACTTACACCACCCGGCAGTCTGCACTTACACCACCCGGCAGTCTGCACTTACACCCCCTGGCAGCCTGCACTTACACCACCGGGCAGTCTGCACTTACACCCCCTGGCAGTCTGCACTTACACCACCGGGCAGTCTGCACTTACACCGGGCAGTCTGCACTTAAACCACCTGGCAGTCTGCACTTACACCCCCCGGCAGTCTGCACTTACACCCCCCGGCAGTCTGCACTTACACCCCCTGGCAGTCTGCACTTACACCCCCTGGCAGTCTGCACTTACACCCCCTGGCAGTCTGCACTTACACCCCCGGGCAGTCTGCGCTTACACCCCCCGGGCAGTCTGCACTTACACCCCCTGGCAGTCTGCACTTACACCCCCCGGGCAGTCTGCACTTACACCCCCTGGCAGTCTGCACTTACACCACCGGGCAGTCTGCACTTACGCCCCCTGGCAGCCTGCACTTACACCCCCCGGCAGTCTGCACTTACACCTGGCAGTCTCTCTCCCGGTTGGGTCCGTGATACAGGTAGACCCGCAATCTGCCGTCGGACACCCGCTTCTCTACCTCCTTTTTCCAGTGGTGGACGAGGGACGCCGGGCAGATAATTAAAGTCCCGCGAGAGACCAACAGAGAGGAATCTGCAACGGTAAGGGAAACAAATCAGGGGCGCAGGAGGAGGAGGCTCAGGAGGAGGTGCAGGCCGCGGGATCTGACCTCTGTACGCAGGAGGAGGAGGTGCAGGCCGCGGGATCTGACCTCTGTACGCAGGAGGAGGAGGTGCAGGCCGCGGGATCTGACCTCTGTACGCAGGAGGAGGAGGTGCAGGCCACGGGATCTGACCTCTGTACGCAGGAGGAGGCGCAGGCCGCGGGATCTGACCTCTGTACGCAGGAGGAGGCGCAGGCCGCTGGGTCTGACCTCTGTACGCAGGAGGAGGAGGCGCAGGCCGCGGGATCTGACCTCTGTACGCAGGAGGAGGTGCAGGCCGCGGGATCTGACCTCTGTACGCAGGAGGAGGAGGCGCAGGCCGCGGGATCTGACCTCTGTACGCAGGAGGAGGAGGCGCAGGCCGCTGGGTCTGACCTCTGTACGCAGGAGGAGGTGCAGGCGGCGGGATCTGACCTCTGTACGCAGGAGGAGGAGGCGCAGGCCGCGGGATCTGACCTCTGTACGCAGGAGGAGCCGCAGGCCGCTGGGTCTGACCTCTGTACGCAGGAGGAGGAGGCGCAGGCCACGGGATCTGACCTCTGTACGCAGGAGGAGGTGCAGGCCGCGGGATCTGACCTCTGTACGCAGGAGGAGGAGGCGCAGGCCGCGGGATCTGACCTCTGTACGCAGGAGGAGGAGGCGCAGGCCGCTGGGTCTGACCTCTGTACGCAGGAGGAGGTGCAGGCCGCGGGATCTGACCTCTGTACGCAGGAGGAGGCGCAGGCCGCTGGGTCTGACCTCTGTACGCAGGAGGAGGGGCAGGCCGCGGGATCTGACCTCTGTACGCAGGAGGAGGTGCAGGCCGCGGGATCTGACCTCTGTACGCAGGAGGAGGTGCAGGCCGCGGGATCTGACCTCTGTACGCAGGAGGAGGAGGCGCAGGCCGCGGGATCTGACCTCTGTACGCAGGAGGAGGAGGCGCAGGCCGCTGGGTCTGACCTCTGTACGCAGGAGGAGGTGCAGGCGGCGGGATCTGACCTCTGTACGCAGGAGGAGGAGGCGCAGGCCGCTGGGTCTGACCTCTGTACGCAGGAGGTGCAGGCCGCGGGATCTGACCTCTGTACGCAGGAGGAGGAGGTGCAGGCCGCTGGGTCTGACCTCTGTACGCAGGAGGAGGTGCAGGCCGCGGGATCTGACCTCTGTACGCAGGAGGAAGAGGCGCAGGCCGCTGGGTCTGACCTCTGTACGCAGGAGGAGGTGCAGGCCGCGGGATCTGACCTCTATACGCAGGAGGAGGAGGCGCAGGCCGCGGGATCTGACCTCTGTACGCAGGAGGAGGAGGCGCAGGCCGCGGGATCTGACCTCTGTACGCAGGAGGAGGCGCAGGCCGCTGGGTCTGACCTCTGTACGCAGGAGGAGGCGGCGCAGGCCGCGGGATCTGACCTCTGTACGCAGGAGGAGGAGGCGCAGGGCGCGGGATCTGACCTCTGTACGCAGGAGGAGGCGGCGCAGGCCGCGGGATCTGACCTCTGTACGCAGGAGGAGGAGGCGCAGGCCGCTGGGTCTGACCTCTGTACGCAGGAGGAGGAGGCGCAGGCCGCGGGATCTGACCTCTGTACGCAGGAGGAGGCGCAGGCCGCGGGATCTGACCTCTGTACGCAGGAGGAGGCGCAGGATCTGACCTCTGTACGCAGGAGGAGGCGCAGGCCGCGGGATCTGACCTCTGTACGCAGGAGGAGGCGCAGGCCGCTGGGTCTGACCTCTGTACGCAGGAGGAGGCGCAGGCCGCTGGGTCTGACCTCTGTACGCAGGAGGAGGCGCAGGCCGCTGGGTCTGACCTCTGTACGCAGGAGGAGGAGGCGCAGGCCGCGGGATCTGACCTCTGTACGCAGGAGGAGGTGCAGGCCGCGGGATCTGACCTCTGTACGCAGGAGGAGGCGCAGGCCGCTGGATCTGACCTCTGTACGCAGGAGGAGGCGCAGGCCGCGGGATCTGACCTCTGTACGCAGGAGGAGGCGCAGGCCGCTGGGTCTGACCTCTGTACGCAGGAGGAGGCGCAGGCCGCTGGGTCTGACCTCTGTACGCAGGAGGAGGCGCAGGCCGCTGGGTCTGACCTCTGTACGCAGGAGGAGGAGGCGCAGGCCGCGGGATCTGACCTCTGTACGCAGGAGGAGGTGCAGGCCGCGGGATCTGACCTCTGTACGCAGGAGGAGGCGCAGGCCGCTGGATCTGACCTCTGTACGCAGGAGGAGGCGCAGGCCGCGGGATCTGACCTCTGTACGCAGGAGGAGGAGGCGCAGGCCGCGGGATCTGACCTCTGTACGCAGGAGGAGGAGGCGCAGGCCGCTGGGTCTGACCTCTGTACGCAGGAGGAGGTGCAGGCGGCGGGATCTGACCTCTGTACGCAGGAGGAGGAGGCGCAGGCCGCTGGGTCTGACCTCTGTACGCAGGAGGTGCAGGCCGCGGGATCTGACCTCTGTACGCAGGAGGAGGAGGTGCAGGCCGCTGGGTCTGACCTCTGTACGCAGGAGGAGGTGCAGGCCGCGGGATCTGACCTCTGTACGCAGGAGGAAGAGGCGCAGGCCGCTGGGTCTGACCTCTGTACGCAGGAGGAGGTGCAGGCCGCGGGATCTGACCTCTATACGCAGGAGGAGGAGGCGCAGGCCGCGGGATCTGACCTCTGTACGCAGGAGGAGGAGGCGCAGGCCGCGGGATCTGACCTCTGTACGCAGGAGGAGGCGCAGGCCGCTGGGTCTGACCTCTGTACGCAGGAGGAGGCGGCGCAGGCCGCGGGATCTGACCTCTGTACGCAGGAGGAGGAGGCGCAGGCCGCGGGATCTGACCTCTGTACGCAGGAGGAGGCGGCGCAGGCCGCGGGATCTGACCTCTGTACGCAGGAGGAGGAGGCGCAGGCCGCTGGGTCTGACCTCTGTACGCAGGAGGAGGAGGCGCAGGCCGCGGGATCTGACCTCTGTACGCAGGAGGAGGCGCAGGATCTGACCTCTGTACGCAGGAGGAGGCGCAGGCCGCGGGATCTGACCTCTGTACGCAGGAGGAGGCGCAGGCCGCTGGGTCTGACCTCTGTACGCAGGAGGAGGCGCAGGCCGCTGGGTCTGACCTCTGTACGCAGGAGGAGGTGCAGGCCGCTGGGTCTGACCTCTGTACGCAGGAGGAGGAGGCGCAGGCCGCGGGATCTGACCTCTGTACGCAGGAGGAGGTGCAGGCCGCGGGATCTGACCTCTGTACGCAGGAGGAGGCGCAGGCCGCTGGATCTGACCTCTGTACGCAGGAGGAGGCGCAGGCCGCGGGATCTGACCTCTGTACGCAGGAGGAGGCGCAGGCCGCTGGGTCTGACCTCTGTACGCAGGAGGAGGCGCAGGCCGCTGGGTCTGACCTCTGTACGCAGGAGGAGGCGCAGGCCGCTGGGTCTGACCTCTGTACGCAGGAGGAGGAGGCGCAGGCCGCGGGATCTGACCTCTGTACGCAGGAGGAGGTGCAGGCCGCGGGATCTGACCTCTGTACGCAGGAGGAGGCGCAGGCCGCTGGATCTGACCTCTGTACGCAGGAGGAGGCGCAGGCCGCGGGATCTGACCTCTGTACGCAGGAGGAGGCGCAGGACGCGGGATCTGACCTCTGTACGCAGGAGGAGGAGGCGCAGGCCGCGGGATCTGACCTCTGTACGCAGGAGGAGGAGGCGCAGGCCGCTGGGTCTGACCTCTGTACGCAGGAGGAGGTGCAGGCCGCGGGATCTGACATCTGTACGCAGGAGGAGGCGCAGGCCGCGGGATCTGACCTCTGTACGCAGGAGGAGGCGCAGGCCGCTGGATCTGACCTCTGTACGCAGGAGGAGGCGCAGGCCGCTGGGTCTGACCTCTGTACGCAGGAGGAGGCGCAGGCCGCGGGATCTGACCTCTGTACGCAGGAGGAGGCGCAGGCCGCTGGGTCTGACCTCTGTACGCAGAAGGAGGCGCAGGCCGCTGGGTCTGACCTCTGTACGCAGGAGGAGGCGCAGGCCGCTGGGTCTGACCTCTGTACGCAGGAGGAGGAGGCGCAGGCCGCGGGATCTGACCTCTGTACGCAGGAGGAGGTGCAGGCCGCGGGATCTGACCTCTGTACGCAGGAGGAGGAGGCGCAGGCCGCGGGATCTGACCTCTGTACGCAGGAGGAGGCGCAGGCCGCTGGGTCTGACCTCTGTACGCAGGAGGAGGCGGCGCAGGCCGCGGGATCTGACCTCTGTACGCAGGAGGAGGAGGCGCAGGCCGCGGGATCTGACCTCTGTACGCAGGAGGAGGCGGCGCAGGCCGCGGGATCTGACCTCTGTACGCAGGAGGAGGAGGCGCAGGCCGCTGGGTCTGACCTCTGTATGCAGGAGGAGGAGGCGCAGGCCGCGGGATCTGACCTCTGTACGCAGGAGGAGGCGCAGGCCGCGGGATCTGACCTCTGTACGCAGGAGGAGGCGCAGGCCGCGGGATCTGACCTCTGTACGCAGGAGGAGGCGCAGGCCGCTGGGTCTGACCTCTGTACGCAGGAGGAGGCGCAGGCCGCTGGGTCTGACCTCTGTACGCAGGAGGAGGCGCAGGCCGCTGGGTCTGACCTCTGTACGCAGGAGGAGGCGCAGGCCGCGGGATCTGACCTCTGTACGCAGGAGGAGGCGCAGGCCGCGGGATCTGACCTCTGTACGCAGGAGGAGGCGCAGGCCGCGGGATCTGACTCTGTACGCAGGAGGAGGAGGCGCAGGCCGCTGGGTCTGACCTCTGTACGCAGGAGGAGGAGGTGCAGGCCGCTGGGTCTGACCTCTGTACGCAGGAGGAGGAGGCGCAGGCCGCGGGATCTGACCTCTGTACGCAGGAGGAGGTGCAGGCCGCGGGATCTGACCTCTGTACGCAGGAGGAGGTGCAGGCCGCTGGATCTGACCTCTGTACGCAGGAGGAGGCGCAGGCCGCGGGATCTGACCTCTGTACGCAGGAGGAGGCGCAGGACGCGGGATCTGACCTCTGTACGCAGGAGGAGGAGGCGCAGGCCGCGGGATCTGACCTCTGTACGCAGGAGGAGGAGGCGCAGGCCGCTGGGTCTGACCTCTGTACGCAGGAGGAGGTGCAGGCCGCGGGATCTGACATCTGTACGCAGGAGGAGGTGCAGGCCGCGGGATCTGACCTCTGTACGCAGGAGGAGGCGCAGGCCGCTGGATCTGACCTCTGTACGCAGGAGGAGGCGCAGGCCGCTAGGTCTGACCTCTGTACGCAGGAGGAGGCGCAGGCCGCGGGATCTGACCTCTGTACGCAGGAGGAGGCGCAGGCCGCTGGGTCTGACCTCTGTACGCAGAAGGAGGCGCAGGCCGCTGGGTCTGACCTCTGTACGCAGGAGGAGGCGCAGGCCGCGGGATCTGACCTCTGTACGCAGGAGGAGGCGCAGGACGCGGGATCTGACCTCTGTACGCAGGAGGAGGAGGCGCAGGCCGCTGGGTCTGACCTCTGTACGCAGGAGGAGGAGGTGCAGGCCGCTGGGTCTGACCTCTGTACGCAGGAGGAGGAGGCGCAGGCCGCGGGATCTGACCTCTGTACGCAGGAGGAGGTGCAGGCCGCGGGATCTGACCTCTGTACGCAGGAGGAGGTGCAGGCCGCTGGATCTGACCTCTGTACGCAGGAGGAGGCGCAGGCCGCGGGATCTGACCTCTGTACGCAGGAGGAGGCGCAGGACGCGGGATCTGACCTCTGTACGCAGGAGGAGGAGGCGCAGGCCGCGGGATCTGACCTCTGTACGCAGGAGGAGGAGGCGCAGGCCGCTGGGTCTGACCTCTGTACGCAGGAGGAGGTGCAGGCCGCGGGATCTGACATCTGTACGCAGGAGGAGGTGCAGGCCGCGGGATCTGACCTCTGTACGCAGGAGGAGGCGCAGGCCGCTGGATCTGACCTCTGTACGCAGGAGGAGGCGCAGGCCGCTAGGTCTGACCTCTGTACGCAGGAGGAGGCGCAGGCCGCGGGATCTGACCTCTGTACGCAGGAGGAGGCGCAGGCCGCTGGGTCTGACCTCTGTACGCAGAAGGAGGCGCAGGCCGCTGGGTCTGACCTCTGTACGCAGGAGGAGGCGCAGGCCGCTGGGTCTGACCTCTGTACGCAGGAGGAGGAGGCGCAGGCCGCGGGATCTGACCTCTGTACGCAGGAGGAGGTGCAGGCCGCTGGGTCTGACCTCTGTACGCAGGAGGAGGCGCAGGCCGCGGGATCTGACCTCTGTACGCAGGAGGAGGAGGCGCAGGCCGCGGGATCTGACCTCTGTACGCAGGAGGAGGAGGCGCAGGCCGCGGGATCTGATCTCTGTACGCAGGAGGTGGTGCAGGCCGCGGGATCTGACCTCTGTACGCAGGAGGAGGAGGCGCAGGCCGCGGGATCTGACCTCTGTACGCAGGAGGAGGTGCAGGCCGCTGGGTCTGACCTCTGTACGCAGGAGGAGGTGCAGGCCGCGGGATCTGACCTCTGTACGCAGGAGGAGGAGGCGCAGGCCGCGGGATCTGATCTCTGTACGCAGGAGGAGGAGGCGCAGGCCGCTGGATCTGACCTCTGTACGCAGGAGGAGGAGGTGCAGGCCGCGGGATCTGACCTCTGTACGCAGGAGGAGGCGCAGGCCGCGGGATCTGACTCTGTACGCAGGAGGAGGTGCAGGCCGCTGGGTCTGACCTCTGTACGCAGGAGGAGGAGGCGCAGGCCGCGGGATCTGACCTCTGTACGCAGGAGGAGGAGGCGCAGGCCGCGGGATCTGACCTCTGTACGCAGGAGGAGGAGGCGCAGGCCGCGGGATCTGACCTCTGTACGCAGGAGGAGGCGCAGGCCGCGGGATCTGACCTCTGTACGCAGGAGGAGGTGCAGGCCGCGGGATCTGACCTCTGTACGCAGGAGGAGGCGCAGGCCGCGGGATCTGACCTCTGTACGCAGGAGGAGGAGGCGCAGGCCGCGGGATCTGACCTCTGTACGCAGGAGGAGGTGCAGGCCGCGGGATCTGACCTCTGTACGCAGGAGGAGGTGCAGGCCGCGGGGTCTGACCTCTGTACGCAGGAGGAGGCGCAGGCCGCGGGATCTGACCTCTGTACGCAGGAGGAGGTGCAGGCTGCGGGGTCTGACCTCTGTACGCAGGAGGAGGTGCAGGCCGCGGGATCTGACCTCTGTACGCAGGAGGAGGTGCAGGCCGCGGGGTCTGACCTCTGTACGCAGGAGGAGGTGCAGGCCGCGGGATCTGACCTCTGTACGCAGGAGGAGGTGCAGGCCGCGGGGTCTGACCTCTGTACGCAGGAGGAGGTGCAGGCCGCGGGGTCTGACCTCTGTACGCAGGAGGAGGAGGCGCAGGCCGCGGGATCTGACCTCTGTACGCAGGAGGAGGAGGCGCAGGCCGCGGGATCTGACCTCTGTACGCAGGAGGAGGCGCAGGCCGCGGGATCTGACCTCTGTACGCAGGAGGAGGTGCAGGCCGCGGGATCTGACCTCTGTACGCAGGAGGAGGTGCAGGCCGCGGGATCTGACCTCTGTACGCAGGAGGAGGCGCAGGCCGCGGGATCTGACCTCTGTACGCAGGAGGAGGAGGCGCAGGCCGCGGGATCTGACCTCTGTACGCAGGAGGAGGTGCAGGCCGCGGGATCTGACCTCTGTACTCCCAGTAACAAACACACGCGCACACACACTGCGCGAGAAGTATTTCCGGATTTGAGGTGCAGTCCCCATTGATGGCTGCCTCAGTATATACGTCACTGCTATTGTCTATGGTTTTGTTTCCTCTTTTCTCACAAAGGACCCGGTATAAGCCTGGTACGTGCCGGACCTGCCGGGAGGACTTAGTGCGGCGTGGCCGCAGCGTCATATGTTTGGGCCAAAAGATTCAACTTAACGAACCAATATTTATGAGAATAGGAAAAATAGAGACCAAATAATTTGCCATATGGGATGTGCGAGCGTGTGTGCGCGTGCGCGAGTGTGTGTGCGCGTGCGCGAGTGTGCGTGCGCGTGCGTGTGTGTGCGAGTGTGTGCGCGAGTGTGTGTGTGCGCGTGCGAGTGTGTGTGCGAGTGCGCGCAAAAGGAGAAAATTTAAACAACTTACCGTAATTTTCTTTTCCTGGAACCATGGCAGTGGGCACCATTGGGTTAATCCCTTCTCACTCTAGGTAGGACAGGAAGTAGACTTTTGCAGGTAGGCCATATAAGGCCCCTCCCTCTACCTGCACCTTAGTCTTACGATTCTTCCATAGCTGAAAATATATAACTGATAGGCATTGACATACATAGGGAGGGTAACTATGTGCCCACTGCCATGGTTCCAGGAAAAGAAAATTACGGTAAGTTGTTTAAATTTTCTCCTTTCCTGATCACCCTGGCAGTGGGCACCATTGGGACATACCCAAGCAGTGCAAATTTTAGGGAGGGATACATCAGATTAGACAACACCAGTTTAATGTCTTATCAGTTCAACCTTTATTAATACACTTTACACTTTATTTCACTACAGTTTCTAAGACTCTACGCCCAAAGCTTGCATCAGCTGATGATTGTACGTCTAGTCTGTAGTATTTCAGAAATGTATTGAATGAGGACCAGACAGCTGCTTTACATATCTGCCCTGGTGTGGCCTGGGCTTTAAATGCCCATGAAGTAGCCATGGCCCTTGTAGAATGGGCCTTCACGTTCAAAGGTTTATCTTGTCCTTTGCTTTCATAAGCTCTTTTGATACAAGCCACAATCCACTGTGCAATTGTAGTCTTTGATGCTGCTTGACCTTTCTTTGGTCCTTCAGGAATGACAAATAATTTGTCAGACTTTCTGATGTCTCTCATCCTTTCTAGGTACACCTTAAGACATCTCACCACGTCCAATTTGTGTAACCTTTCCTCTTTCTTATTTTTTGGTTCTGGACAAAAAGACGGGATCACGATCTCCTGATTCATGTGGAACTGTGATACCACCTTTGGCAGGAATTGATGTATCGGTCTAAGAACTGCCTTGTCTTGATGTATGATTAGGAATGGCTCCTTAGCAGATAGCGCCTGTAGTTCTCCCACTCTCCTTGCTGAGGTGATTGCTATCAGAAACGCCATTTTCCAAGACAACCATTTTAGGCCAATGTCCTGTATTGGTTCAAACGGAGCTGCTGTTAATACATCCAAGACTAACGACAAGTCCCATGTAGGTACTCTGTTCTTAATTTGAGGTTTTAACCTTTTAACTGCTTGAAAGAACCTGATTATCAGTCTTTCTACTGCCAGATTTCTTTCCAACAAAGCTGATAGTGCCGACACTTTTACTTTTAATGAGCTGAGACTGAGACCTTTCTCAAATCCTTTATGCAGGAATTCCACTATAGATACAATTTTTGGTGAAAGAAAATTTTCTCTCTCTTTTTCACACCAATCACAAAAGCAGAGCCAGATTCTATGGTATACTCTTGATGTGGAACTTTTCCTTGCTTGTAAGAGGGTTTGAATTGTTTTCTCTGAACAACCCTTCAGTCTCAATGTCTCCCGCTCAATCGCCATGCCGTCAAAGCCCATTGTTTGGTATTTGGATGGCTTATTGGCCCCTGTTGCATCAGGCCTTTTTGATCTGGTATGTGCCATGGTGTATCCACTGCCATATTTACCAGGTGTGTAAACCAAAGCCTTCTTGGCCAGTATGGTGCTATGAATATCACCTCTGCTCTCTCTTCTCTGATTTTCCTGATTGTTTTTGGAATCAGAGGAATTGGAGGGAACAGGTATCCCAATTTGAAGTCCCATTTGAGACTGAGAGCATCTGTAGCTTGTGCGCTTGGGTGAAATTGTCTGGAACAATAGTTCCTTACTTTGCGATTCTGGTGTGTCGCCATCAGATCGATGTCTGGTTGACCCCATCGCTCTACCAGTTTTTGAAATACTCCTGGATTTAACGCCCATTCTCCTGGGTGAATGATATTGCGACTTAGAAAGTCTGCTGTGACATTTTCTAGTCCTGGGATATGTATGGCTGTGATATCCGACAAGTGGCACTCTGCCCAACCGAGTATTTCTGCTGTGAGCTTCATCAGCTTTCTGCTCCTGGTTCCTCCTTGTTTGGCTATATATTTGACCACAGAGCTGTTGTCTGATTCTATCTTTATACAGCCACCTCTTATTTTGTCCTGGAAAACTTCTAGGGCCTTTTGTACTGCTTTTAATTCCAGCAGATTTGATGGTAAGTGGTTTACCTGATTTCCCCAGGTTCCTTACACCACTTCTTCTCCCATCTGAACCCCCCAACCTGTCTTGCTCGCATCTGTTGTAATTTTTTAACCAGTGCACAGGTTGTAGCGTTTTCCCTTTGACCAGGTTTCGGGTATCTTCCCACCATTTTAACTCTTGTTTTGTTTGTGGGTGTAACAAGATTCTTTGTCTTGTGTCTTTGTGATTCCCGTTCCATTGTTGCAGAAAATTGTTTTGCAGAGGTCTCATATGCAACGCTGCCCACTTTGTGACACTTAATGTTGAAGCGAATTTCCCCAGGAGTCTCATGCATTCTTCTGCAAAAGTCCTGGTAGCTTTTCTGAGCCTCCTTGTTCGTATGGCTATGTCTTGCCTCTTTGCCTCTGGCAATCTCACTTCTCCTTTTCTGTATCGAATTCTACTCCCAGAAATCTTAAGAGCTGAGTGGGTACCAAATGGCTCTTGTCTCTATTTATTAACCAACCGTGATGTTCTAGGAAGGTTATTACCATTTTCTGGTCTTGTTGGAGTTTCCCCCCATCCTCTGATTTTACCAGGATGTCGTCCAGGTAAGGGTATATCTCTACCCCCCTTTTTCTCATCTCTGCCACTAGAGGGCTAGAACCTTTGTAAACGACCTTGGGGAAGTTGCCAGACCAAATGGTAGTGCTGTGTACTGATAATGCTCCTGATTTACTGCAAACCTTAGGAATCTTTGATGCCCTTTTGCTATCGGTACATGTAAATAAGCGTCTTTTAAGTCTATCGCCACCATCCAGTCTCCTGGTTGTACCTCTTGTATAATCAGATTTACAGACACCATCTTGAACTTTCTTATCTTCAAGAATGAATTTACCCTTCTTAGGTCTAGGATTGCTCTGTAATCCCCTGTAGGCTTCTTTACCAAAAATATTCTGGAATAAATTCCGCTTCCTCTGCTTTCCTGAGGTACCTTTTCTATTACTTCTGCCTGTAGTAATTTCCTTAAAGCTATATTCATCTGCTTTCTCTTTTCTTTGGAGTGTATCCATGTTATCACCCCCATATTTCTTTTTGGTACCTCCCTGAATTCCATACTGTATCCTTGACGAATGGTTTGTAACACCCACTCGTCCTGTATTGTTTGGGCCCATGTTGTGGAAAACATTCTCAGCCGTCCTCCTACGGACAACTGCTGGGCCCTCTGACCTTCATGTGGATTTATTCTTTGCGAATGATCCTCTTCCTCTAGAGCCACGAAAAAGCCGGTTCTGGCCACCTCTCCATGTTGTTTGCCTTGGAGCAGCCCTACCAGGCCTGTATGCATTTGCTTCTCTATATTGATTTTTATTCATGTGTTGGAGATTGAATCTCCTGGCTCTGTATTCCTGCGGCAAAAATATGCTCTTTCCACCTGATGCCTTTGTTATTATTGCATCTAGTTTGCTGCCGAATAGGAATTCACCTTCAAATGGCAATGTACATAAGGTGTTCTTTGATGCTGTGTCAGCCATCCACTGTCTGAGCCATAAAGCTCTTCTTGCTGATACCGCTAGTGCCATAGACTTGGCTGCTATTTTTACTGCATCTAATGAGGCTTCCGCTATGTAATCAGTTGCCCATTTCACCTCTGACAACGCCTTAAGAATAGTACTTCTTTTTACACCCTTGTCTATTGCCTCTTCAATATTGGCAATCCACACTCGCATAGCTCTAGCAATTGATGTAGTTGCTATGGCTGGTTTGTAGGCTGTTCCTGCCGTAACATATGCTTTCTTTAATGCATAATCCATCCTTTTATCCATAGCGTCTTTTAATGACGCTGCCTCCTCTAAGGGAATTGTGGTCTTTTTTACTATTCTGGAAATAGCAAGATCCACCTTTGGGCTAACCTCCCACTTTCTCATTTCCTCTTGTGGGAATGGATACATTTTCCCCAATCTTTTAGGCGCAAATATTTTGGCATCTCGTCGGGCCAATTCCACCTGAATAAGATCTTTAATCACTTGGTGGATGGGAAAAACTCTATCCTTTCTTTGTCTTGCCCCAAAAAGTTTATCTCTCTTATGGGTTAACTCCTCAGAGTCTTCTAGTTCCAAAGCCAGCCTCATGGCTTTAATCAGTGGATCCACAACTTCTATATCAAATTCAGATTCCTCCTCCTGAATCTCTAGCTCTGATGAATCCCTTTCTCCCTCTGATACTTGGAAACAATCCATCTCAGACTCATCTGACGAAAAACCTTTCCCTTTATCCAGACTGGTTTGGGATCTAGATCTTTTTTGCGTAGGGTTAACAGCTTGCTGGACTGCTTCATCCACACTCTGTTTAACTGCCTCCTTCATCAACACAAGGAAAGTGCTCATCTGTTCACTGGTATCACCTGCTGCAGTTTTAATACATTCTTTGCATAATTTCTTTCCTATAACAGCTGGATTCTCACACGCTGCACACCACTTCGTTTTTTTTTTTTTTTAAGTAACTTTTCCTCTATTTTTATGTTGCAGGGATTCCCCAGCCCCCTTAAAAGATTCCGCTTCTGGTAGGGTAACCAACGCACTAAATTATAAAAACAAAATAAATGCTAAACATACACCCTGATGTATATATATATCATCTCTCTTTTCCCATTGTAGAACAAACTAAGGACTCACCTAGTCTTGGGAACTGATGTTTTGGGTGTTTCCATTTTTGCATCCATATCCAGCACTTGGCTTCTCCCTGCTGAGCGTTCCATGCTGCAGCTTCACTCACACATACATCGTGTGGCCGTCGCATTCATGACGTCATCAAGTGCTCGTGCTCGTGCACCCGCACGGCTCGCGTGTCCGTGCACGCACTTGCCGGCCTGCACGCGCACGCTCCCTAGCGGCTACGTGCCCTGTACCCTTCTCCGCAGTATCTTTGATACACCTGCGGTCCTCTGAACCTCCTAGGTTCACCGCGGATTCCTGGGGTAGTACCGCCGCGTTGCTACGCTGTTGCGGTCTGCAGAGCTCCTCCGCTCGCAGTATTGCTCCCCCTTCCGCGTG
This sequence comes from Ascaphus truei, assembly GCF_040206685.1. NCBI lineage: Eukaryota > Metazoa > Chordata > Amphibia > Anura > Ascaphidae > Ascaphus > Ascaphus truei. Next base: position 133,201 of record NW_027457003.1, on the reverse strand, counting down.
TGGCGGGCTGCCGGGTACCTTACCGCAGCGCTCAGGCGCTTATGCGGTGAGTCTGGGCCTCCATGGGTCCCTGCTGCCGCCGTTGTGCGCCTCGATTCTGGGCATTGCACTCAGCTTTTGCGCTGCAGCTGTTTCCCCCCACCCAACAGGGGCACCCCCGACTCTAAGGGGTCTCCGACTTGCCCCCCGCAGGGCGCACCGCGGAGCTTCAGGGCAGAGAGGGTGAGACCCTGGATATCTGCACAAAGTGCAGTAGGTGAGCCCTGTTTAAAAAATAACAAATCCTACACCTAGCTGTGAGGACAGGAAAAAGACTGGTGTGCAGGTAGAGGGAGGGGCCTTATATGGCCTACCTGCAAAAGTCTACTTCCTGTCCTACCTAGAGTGAGAAGGGATTAACCCAATGGTGCCCACTGCCAGGGTGATCAGGAAATGTAATTCTGGATTTAGCGCACGCGCACACAGTAAGGAAAGGTCAGAGGGTTTCCCTGTAGATCGGTACAAGATGCCCCCCCCCCCCTGATAAACACCCCACCCCCTGATACCCCCCCGAAAAGTGCAGCGACAACCCACTTTGCCCTCCCGCGCCTCCCCCCGCACTGGCACGCAGCAGTAGTCCCACGCCTCCCCCCACACAGCCACGCAGCAGTACTCCTGTTCCCCACACAGCCACGCAGCAGTACTCACGTTACTCCCCCCCGCACTGCCATGCAGCAGTGCTCCCGTTACACCCCCTGCACAGCTCATCAGTACTCCCGTTACTCCCCCCGCACTGCCAAGCAGCAGCACTCCCGTTACACCCCCCCGCACGGCTACGCAGAAGTACTCCCATTACTCCCTGTCACGGTAGCTTATGACAAGATATAATGAACACCAAATATCTGGGTTGAACTGAACGAGGCTTAGATATAATAAAATATATTTATTCCTTAAAAAAGGTGAACACAGCAATATAGTACAATTAACAGGCAAGAAGGTAACACTTAGTTAGGGTTGGGGAATGGAGAAGTATCAGCTAGCAATTCTCCAGCAATCCGGTGACATTCCAGGTGGAATCAGAAGCACAACTAAAAACTGTAGGGTTGGCACAGTTTATATACCTGTGTAACCCTATTCTTAACATTGAATACAGACTATTGGTGAACAATATCTGTATCCAATCCCTAACGTGGAGACACAGATTAACCCATGCCCCCCAGCAAATTAGCCCATGTGTACTGGGACTTTGAGGGTCTTATTTCTGTAGCCCCATAATTAAATCAGGGGCAACGACCAGTCTACAAAATGAAGTAGCTGGCAGGAGCTTCATTGTTTGTAGGTGTAGACATAACACTTACAAACCACACCAGTTTGATGTTCCTCCGCCCTCAGGTAACAATTAGAGTGGCAGAGTCGTTTGACCAATACTTGGTTCCTAGACTTGGGTAAACAATCAGGGCAGTTAACTTTTTAATCACAGTGCTTAGGCTCAATCAGCCGGCTGCCCTTCATGACCTATTAGCATAGCAGATGGCGTCTGCATTTCCAGAACAGATCCAAAATACCATGCATATACACTTTAATATCTACACATATTAATAAGTTCCATTCTGGTGGACTCAGTGGGTTGAAATTTGCCAGTTCTTAATGCCTACAGTGTCTCCACACTTTGGCCAAATATCAACTCTCTGCGACCTCCAGAACCGGAGATACAGAAATGCACTTTAAAACATCTTTAAAATACAGGATTATAATGAAACATGGGAACAGGGGAACATATATTTTCCTGACATGACAAGGTGTAAGCCACAATCCTGGACCGCAGTCCAGTTAACCCCTTGCCGCCCTGGTGAGGTCAGGGGGTGGCCATATGGGGTGCAACCCCTTTAATACCGGGCCAACCCCCCTCTCCCTCTACACTCCCCATCGCACTGCCACGCAGCAGCACTCACGTTACTCCCCCCACAATGCGACGCAGCAGCCGTTACTCCCCCCCGCACAGCCATGCAACAGTGCTCCCGTTACTCCCCCTGCACGGCTCAGCAGTACTCTCGTTACTCCCCCCACACTGCCATGCATCAGTACTCCCCCCGCACTGCCACGCAGCAGCACTCACGTTACTCCCCACGCACTGCCACACAGCAATTCTCATTACTTCCCCCGCACTGCCACGCAGCAGTACTCCTGCACCTCCCCCCCGCACTGCCACGCAGCAGTACTCCCCCGCACTGCCACGCAATACTCCAGTTACTCCCCCTGCACAGCGCAGCAGTACTCCTGCACCTCTCCCCCGCACTGCCACGCAGCAGTACTCCCCCGCAATACTCCAGTTACTCCCCCTGCACAGCGCAGCAGTACTCCAATTACTTCCACTCCACAGGCATGCAGCAGTACTCCCGTTACTCCCCCTGCACAGCCATGCCCTTCATGACCTATTAGCATAGCAGATGGCGTCTGCATTTCCAGAACAGATCCAAAATACCATGCATATACACTTTAATATCTACACATATTAATAAGTTCCATTCTGGTGGACTCAGTGGAAAAGTGGGGACAAAAACACTGTCTCAAACTACAGGCCAATCTCACTTCTCCCAATTCTATCCAAAGTTATGGAAAAATGTGTCCACTCCCAATTAAGCGATTTCTACACCAAGACAAATTTCCCTAGCCAATTCCAGTCTGGGTTTCGTCCCAAACACTCCACCGTAACTACCCTGCTAAAAGTTTGCAATGAAATCCAGTGTGGAATGGAACGGGGACAACTCACTGGTGCAGTATTCCTAGATTTTGCAAAGGCTTTTGACACAGTTGATCATGCTATCCTGCTTAACAAACTCCAGAGCTCTGGAATAGGGAAACATGCTTTAAACTGGTTTCAGTCCTACCTATCAGGAAGATCCCAACATGTGTCCATCTCAGGCTCTAACTCCAACCCCCTGGATATCACTTGTGGTGTCCCGCAAGGCTCTGTTCTGGGGCCCCTACTCTTCTCAGTGTTCATTAATGATCTTCCCACAGCTTGTAAGGAAGCCTCAATACACATGTATGCAGATGACACAATCCTGTATGCACACAGCCATAGCCTCTCTGACCTTCAACACATACTTCAGTCTGACTTTTTGAGACTCGAAAACTGGATTTCCCAAAACAAACTGTTTTTAAACACTGACAAGACTGTAACAATGGTATTTGGGACCAAGACTAAATTTGTAAAGCTTCCAGTGACTGAGCTCCTGATTAGAACCAACGCTAAAACCACCCTAACACCTGTCACTAGTTTTAAATACCTGGGCTTATGGTTTGACTCCCACTTAACATTCGGGATGCACATTGATACCCTGACAACCAAGACCTATGCCAAACTAGGGGTACTTTACAGGAACAAATCCTCCCTAAGTCTCCTGGTCAGAAAGCGTATTGCACAGCAGATGCTAATGCCAATTATTGACTATGGAGACATAGTATACGGCTCGGCTCCTCAAACCCACCTTAGCAAACTTGACACCCTCTACAATTCAATTTGTCGTTTTGTTCTCCAATGCAACTACAACACACATCACTGCGAAATGCTCAAAGAACTAGATTGGTCATCACTAGAGTCTAGGCGCAAAGTTCACCTTTCCTGTCTCACCCTCAAATACTTTCTGGGCAAGCTACCCAGCTACCTGAACAAGCTCCTCACCCCTACCACATGCAGTACCTATCACCTGAGATCAGACTCCAAAAGACTATTCATGGTCCCAAGACTCAACAAAGTATCCGGACGTTCCTCCTTCTCCTTCCGTGCACCCCAAAACTGGAACAACCTACCAGAGACTCTCATATCCACCACCAGCTTAAGTTCTTTCAAATCTAAGGCTGTCTCACACTTTAATCTGGTCTGTAACTGTTTCATACGCTCATAATATATATTTTCTTTAACTGTGCACGCAATGTCTTGTATATAAATGTATACCTTGTTCATTTATGTAACTGTATTTGTAACCATGTATTATTTGCTTTACTCTGTGCCCAGGACATACTTGAAAACGAGAGGTAACTCTCAATGTATTACTTCCTGGTAAAATATTTTATAAATAAATAAATAAATAAATGCAGCAGTACTCCCGTTACTCCCCCTGCACAGCGCAGCAGTACTCCCGTTACTCCCCCTGCACAGCCATGCAGCAGTACTCCCGTTACTCCCCCTGCACAGCCATGCAGCAGTACTCCCGTTACTCCCCCTGCACAGCCATGCAGCAGTACTCCCGTTACTCCCCCTGCACAGCCATGCAGCAGTACTCCCGTTACTCCCCCTGCACAGCCATGCAGCAGTACTCCCGTTACTCCCCCTGCACAGCGCAGCAGTACTCCCGTTACTCCCCCTGCAAAGCCATGCAGCAGTACTCCCGTTACTCCCCCTGCAAAGCCATGCAGCAGTACTCCCGTTACTCCCCCTGCAAAGCCATGCAGCAGTACTCCCGTTACTCCCCCTGCACAGCCATGCAGCAGTACTCCCGTTACTCCCCCTGCACAGCCATGCAGCAGTACTCCCGTTACTCCCCCTGCAAAGCCATGCAGCAGTACTCCCGTTACTCCCCCTGCACAGCCATGCAGCAGTACTCCCGTTACTCCCCCTGCACAGCCATGCAGCAGTACTCCCGTTACTCCCCCTGCACAGGCATGCAGCAGTACTCCCGTTACTCCCCCTGCACAGCGCAGCAGTACTCCCGTTACTCCCCCTGCACAGCGCAGCAGTACTCCCGTTACTCCCCCTGCACAGCGTAGCAGTACTCCCGTTACTCCCCCCCGCACTGCCATGCAGCAGTACTCCCGTTACTCCCCCTGCACAGCCATGCAGCAGTACTCCCGTTACTCCCCCTGCACAGCGCAGAAGTACTCCCGTTACTCCCCCTGCACAGCGTAGCAGTACTCCCGTTACTCCCCCCCGCACTGCCATGCAGCAGTACTCCCGTTACTCCCCCTGCACAGCCATGCAGCAGTACTCCCGTTACTCCCCCTGGGTACCTGTCTTGGAGATCCACGCCTCCAGCTTCTTCTCCTCCTTCTCTCTCTGTTTCTGGGCCAGGACGAGGGCCACCATCGTCAGCGTCTTCCCGAGCCCCATGTCATCGGCTGGGGGCAGAGACCGGGTATCTTTACATGGCAAAAACATACAGCGCGGCGCGGAGCCGGCCAGGAGAGCGGCGCGGCGCCGGCCAGGAGAGCGGCACGGCGCCGGCCAGGAGAGCGGCGCAGCGCTGAGCCGGCCAGGAGAGCAGCGCGGCGCCGGTCAGGAGAGCGGCGCGGCGCCGGCCAGGAGAGCGGCGCGGTGCCAGCCAGGAGAGTGGCGCGGTGCGGACCCGGTCAGGAGAGCAGCGCGGCGCCGGCCAGGAGGGCAGCGCGGAGCCGGCCAGGAGAGCGGCGCGGAGCCGGCCAGGAGGGCAGCGCGGAGCCGGCCAGGAGAGCGGCGCGGAGCCGGCCAGGAGAGCGGCGCGGAGCCGGCCAGGAGAGCGGCGCGGAGCCGGCCAGGAGAGTGGCGCAGCGCGGAACCGGCCAGGAGAGCGGCGCGGAGCCGGCCAGGAGAGCGGCGCGGCGCCGGCCAGGAGAGCGGCGCGGAGCCGGCCAGGAGGGCAGCGCGGAGCCGGCCAGGAGAGCGGCGCGGAGCCGGCCAGGAGAGCGGCGCAGCGCGGAGCCGGCCAGGAGAGCGGCGCGGAGCCGGCCAGGAGAGCGGCGCGGCGCCGGCCAGGAGAGCGGCGCGGAGCCGGCCAGGAGGGCGGCGCGGAGCCGGCCAGGAGAGCGGCGCGGAGCCGGCCAGGAGAGCGGCGCGGAGCCGGCCAGGAGAGCGGCGCGGAGCCGGCCAGGAGAGCGGCGCGGCGCCGGCCAGGAGAGCGGCGCGGAGCCGGCAAGGAGAGCGGCGCGGAGCCGGCCAGGAGAGCGGCGCGGAGCCGGCCAGGAGAGCGGCGCGGAGCCGGCCAGGAGAGCGGCGCGGCGCCGGCCAGGAGAGCGGCGCAGCGCGGAGCCGGCCAGGGGAGCGGCGCGGCACGGAGCCGGCCAGGAGAGCGGCGCGGCACGGAGCCGGCCAGGAGAGCGGCGCGGAGCCGGCCAGGAGAGCGGCGCAGCGCGGAGCCGGCCAGGAGAGCGGCGCGGAGCCGGCCAGGAGAGCGGCGCGGAGCCGGCCAGGAGAGCGGCGCGGAGCCGGCCAGGAGAGTGGCGCAGCGCGGAACCGTCCAGGAGAGCGGCGCAGCGCGGAGCCGGCCAGGAGAGCGGCGCAGCGCGGAACCGGCCAGGAGAGCGGCGCGGCACGGAGCCGGCCAGGAGAGCGGCGCGGCGCCTGCCAGGAGGGCGGCGCGGAGCCGGCCAGGAGGGCAGCGCGGAGCCGGCCAGGAGAGCGGCGCGGAGCCGGCCAGGAGAGCGGCGCGGAGCCGGCCAGGAGAGCGGCGCGGAGCCGGCCAGGAGAGCGGCGCGGAGCCGGCCAGGAGAGCGGCGCGGAGCCGGCAAGGAGGGCAGCGCGGAGCCGGCCAGGAGAGCGGCGCGGAGCCGGCCAGGAGAGCGGCGCGGCGCCGGCCAGGAGAGCGGCGCAGCGCGGAGCCGGCCAGGGGAGCGGCGCGGCACGGAGCCGGCCAGGAGAGCGGCGCGGCACGGAGCCGGCCAGGAGAGCGGCGCGGAGCCGGCCAGGAGAGCGGCGCAGCGCGGAGCCGGCCAGGAGAGCGGCGCGGAGCCGGCCAGGAGAGCGGCGCGGAGCCGGCCAGGAGAGCGGCGCGGAGCCGGCCAGGAGAGCGGCGCGGAGCCGGCCAGGAGAGCGGCGCGGCGCCGGCCAGGAGAGCGGCGCAGCGCGGAGCCGGCCAGGGGAGCGGCGCGGCACGGAGCCGGCCAGGAGAGCGGCGCGGCACGGAGCCGGCCAGGAGAGCGGCGCGGAGCCGGCCAGGAGAGCGGCGCAGCGCGGAGCCGGCCAGGAGAGCGGCGCGGAGCCGGCCAGGAGAGCGGCGCGGAGCCGGCCAGGAGAGCGGCGCGGAGCCGGCCAGGAGAGTGGCGCAGCGCGGAACCGTCCAGGAGAGCGGCGCAGCGCGGAGCCGGCCAGGAGAGCGGCGCAGCGCGGAACCGGCCAGGAGAGCGGCGCGGCACGGAGCCGGCCAGGAGAGCGGCGCGGCGCCTGCCAGGAGAGCAGCGCGGAGCCGGCCAGGAGGGCGGCGCGGAGCCGGCCAGGAGAGCGGCGCGGAGCCGGCCAGGAGAGCGGCGCGGAGCCGGCCAGGAGAGCGGCGCGGCGCCGGCCAGGAGAGCGGCGCGGCGCCGGCCAGGAGAGCGGCGCGGTGCGGACCCGGTCAGGAGAGCAGCGCGGCGCCGGCCAGGAGGGCAGCGCGGAGCCGGCCAGGAGAGCGGCGCGGTGCGGACCCGGTCAGGAGAGCGGCGCGGGCCAGGAGAGCGGCGCGGAGCCGGCCAGGAGAGCGGCGCAGCACGGAGCCGCCAGGAAAGCGGGGCAGCGCGGAGTCGGCCAGGAGAGCGGCGCGGCGCGGAGCCGGCCAGGAGAGCGGCGCGGCGCCGGCCAGGAGAGCGGCGCAGTGCGGACCCGGTCAGGAGAGCAGCGCGGCGCCAGCCAGGAGAGTGGTGCGGACACGGTCAGGAGAGCAGCGCGGCGCCGGCCAGGAGGGCAGCGCGGAGCCGGCCAGGAGGGCAGCGCGGAGCCGGCCAGGAGGGCAGCGCGGAGCCGGCCAGGAGAGCGGCGCGGAGCCGGCCAGGAGAGCGGCGCGGAGCCGGCCAGGAGAGCGGCGCGGCGCCGGCCAGGAGAGCGGCGCGGCGCCGGCCAGGAGAGCGGCGCGGTGCGGACCCGGTCAGGAGAGCAGCGCGGCGCCGGCCAGGAGGGCAGCGCGGAGCCGGCCAGGAGAGCGGCGCGGAGCCGGCCAGGAGGGCAGCGCGGAGCCGGCCAGGAGAGCGGCGCGGAGCCGGCCAGGAGAGCGGCGCGGAGCCGGCCAGGAGAGCGGCGCAGTGCGGACCCGGTCAGGAGAGCAGCGCGGCGCCAGCCAGGAGAGTGGTGCGGACCCGGTCAGGAGGGCAGCGCGGAGCCGGCCAGGAGAGCGGCGCGGAGCCGGCCAGGAGGGCAGCGCGGAGCCGGCCAGGAGAGCGGCGCGGAGCCGGCCAGGAGAGCGGCGCGGAGCCGGCCAGGAGAGCGGCGCGGAGCCGGTCAGGAGAGCAGCGCGGCGCCAGCCAGGAGGGCAGCGCGGCGCCGGCCAGGAGGGCAGCGCGGAGCCGGCCAGGAGGGCAGCACGGAGCCGGCCAGGAGAGCGGCGCGGAGCCGGCCAGGAGAGCGGCGCGGCGCCGGCCAGGAGAGCGGCGCGGTGCGGACCCGGTCAGGAGAGCAGCGCGGCGCCGGCCAGCGCGGAGCCGGCCAGGAGAGCGGCGCGGAGCCGGCCAGGAGGGCGGCGCGGAGCCGGCCAGGAGAGCGGCGCGGAGCCGGCCAGGAGAGCGGCGCGGAGCCGGCCAGGAGAGCGGCGCGGAGCCGGCCAGGAGAGCGGCGCGGCGCCGGCCAGGAGAGCGGCGCAGCGCGGAGTCGGCCAGGAGAGCGGCGCAGCGCGGAGTCGGCCAGGAGAGCGGCGCGGAGCCGGCCAGGAGAGCGGGGCGGCGCGGAGCCGGCCAGGAGAGCGGCGCAGAGCCGGCCAGGAGAGCGGCGCGGAGCCGGCCAGGAGAGCGGCGCGGAGCCGGCCAGGAGAGCGGCGCGGAGCCGGCCAGGAGAGCGGCGCGGAGCCGGCCAGGAGAGCGGCGCGGAGCCGGCCAGGAGAGCGGCGCGTAGCCGGCCAGGAGAGCGGCGCGGCGCCGGCCAGGAGAGCGGCGCGGTGCGGACCCGGTCAGGAGAGCAGCGCGGCGCCGGCCAGGAGGGCAGCGCGGAGCCGGCCAGGAGAGCGGCGCGGTGCGGACCCGGTCAGGAGAGCGGCGCAGCACGGAGCCGCCAGGAGAGCGGCGCAGCACGGAGCCGCCAGGAGAGCGGCGCGGCGCCGGCCAGGAGAGCGGCGCAGTGCGGACCCGGTCAGGAGAGCAGCGCGGCGCCGGCCAGGAGGGCAGCGCGGAGCCGGCCAGGAGGGCAGCGCGGAGCCGGCCAGGAGAGCGGCGCGGAGCCGGCCAGGAGAGCGGCGCGGAGCCGGCCAGGAGAGCGGCGCGGAGCCGGCCAGGAGAGCGGCGCGGCGCCGGCCAGGAGAGTGGCGCAGCGCGGAACCGGCCAGGAGAGCGGCGCAGCGCGGAACCGGCCAGGAGAGCGGCGCAGCGCGGAGTCGGCCAGGAGAGCGGCGCGGAGCCGGCCAGGAGAGCGGGGCGGCGCGGAGCCGGCCAGGAGAGCGGCGCGGAGCCGGCCAGGAGAGCGGCGCGGAGCCGGCCAGGAGAGCGGCGCGGAGCCGGCCAGGAGAGCGGCGCGGCGCCGGCCAGGAGAGCGGGGCAGCGCGGAGCCGGCCAGGAGAGCGGCGCGGCACGGACCCGGCCAGGAGAGCGGCGCAGCGCGGAGCCGGCCAGGAGAGCGGCGCGGAGCCGGCCAGGAGAGCGGCGCGGCGCCGGCCAGGAGAGCGGCGCGGAGCCGGCCAGGAGGGCAGCGCGGCGCCGGCCAGGAGAGCGGCGCGGAGCCGGCCAGGAGAGTGGCGCAGCGCGGAACCGGCCAGGAGAGCGGCGCAGCGCGGAGCCGGCCAGGAGAGCGGCGCAGCGCGGAGCCGGCCAGGAGAGCGGCGCAGCGCGGAACCGGCCAGGAGAGCGGCGCGGCACGGAGCCGGCCAGGAGAGCGGCGCGGCACGGAGCCGGCCAGGAGAGTGGCGCGGCGCGGAACCGGCCAGGAGAGCGGCGCAGTGCGGAGCCGGCCAGGAGAGCGGCGCGGCACGGAGCCGGCCAGGAGAGCGGCGCGGCGCCGGCCAGGAGAGCGGCGCGGCGCCGGCCAGGAGAGTGGCGCAGCGCGGAACCGGCCAGGAGAGCGGCGCAGCGCGGAGCCGGCCAGGAGAGTGGCGCAGCGCGGAACCGGCCAGGAGAGCGGCGCAGCGCGGAGCCGGCCAGGAGAGTGGCGCAGCGCGGAACCGGCCAGGAGAGCGGCGCAGCGCGGAGCCGGCCAGGAGAGTGGCGCAGCGCGGAACCGGCCAGGAGAGCGGCGCGAAGTTATACCACAGGCCGGGAGTTATACCACACGTGCTAACACTTTAGTGTAATACAGAGCTGCCAGTGCTGATAACGGGTCACAACCAGCTGGTACTGTGATAACGGGTCACAACCAGCTGGTACTGTGATAACGGGTCACAACCAGCTGGTACTGTGATAACGGGTCACAACCAGCTGGTACTGTGATAACGCGGGTCACAACCAGCTGGTACTGTGATAACGGGTCACAACCAGCTGGTACTGTGATAACGGGTCACAACCAGCTGGTACTGTGATAACGCGGGTCACAACCAGCTGGTACTGTGATAACGCGGGTCACAACCAGCTGGTACTGTGATAACGCGGGTCACAACCAGCTGGTACTGTGATAACGCGGGTCACAACCAGCTGGTACTGTGATAACGGGTCACAGCCAGCTGGTACTGTGATAACGCGGGTCACAACCAGCTGGTGCTGTGATAACGGGTCACAGCCAGCTGGTACTGTGATAACGCGGGTCAGAACCAGTTAGTGCTGGACCGCGAGGTGAACCGTGCGCAGGCAAAATGGCTGAAAGTGTCACTGACAGAAGTGCGCACAATGCTGGTGAGTCGCACACGTCCCGCGTTATTGGACCGTTCGCGCCCCTGTGATTAAGTCGGAGTGCGGGAGGAAGGGGCCGCGGATCTCTGTGTGGGGGGGGGGGGGGACACACATTTAGGGGCCGCGGATCTCTGTGTGGGGGGGACACATTTAGGGGCCGCGGATCTCTGTGTGGGGGGGACACATTTAGGGGCCGCGGATCTCTGTGTGGGGGGGGGACACACATTTAGGGGCCGCGGATCTCTGTGTGGGGGGGACATACATATAGGGGCCGCGGATCTCTGTGTGGGGGGGGGGACATACATTTAGGGGCCGCGGATCTCTGTGTGGGGGGGACACACATTTAGGGGCCGCGGATCTCTGTGTGGGGGGGGACATACATTTAGGGGCCGCGGATCTCTGTGTGGGGGGGGGGGGGACATACATTTAGGGGCCGCGGATCTCTGTGTGGGGGGGGGGGGGACATACATTTAGGGGCCGCGGATCTCTGTGTGGGGGGGACATACATATAGGGGCCGCGGATCTCTGTGTGGGGGGGGACATACATATAGGGGCCGCGGATCTCTGTGTGGGGGGGACATACATTTAGGGGCCGCGGATCTCTGTGTGGGGGGGGACATACATTTAGGGGCCGCGGATCTCTGTGTGGGGGGGGACACACATTTAGGGGCCGCGGATCTCTGTGTGGGGGGGGGGGGGGGACATACATTTAGGGGCCGCGGATCTCTGTGTGGGGGGGGGGGGACATACATTTAGGGGCCGCGGATCTCTGTGTGGGGGGGACATACATATAGGGGCCGCGGATCTCTGTGTGGGGGGGGACATACATTTAGGGGCCGCGGATCTCTGTGTGGGGGGGGCATACATATAGGGGCCGCGGATCTCTGTGTGGGGGGGACATACATATAGGGGCCGCGGATCTCTGTGTGGGGGGGGGACGACATACATTTAGGGGCCGCGGATCCGTGTGGGGGGGGACACACATTTAGGGGCCGCGGATCTCTGTGTGGGGGGGGACACACATTTAGGGGCCGCGGATCTCTGTGTGGGGGGGGACATACATATAGGGGCCGCGGATCTCTGTGTGGGGGGGGGGGCATACATTTAGGGGCCGCAGATCCGTGTGGGGGGGGACATACATTTAGGGGCCGCGGATCTCTGTGTGGGGGGGGACACACATTTAGGGGCCGCGGATCTCTGTGTGGGGGGGACACACATTTAGGGGCCGCGGATCTCCGTGTGGGGGGGACATACATTTAGGGGCCGCGGATCTCTGTGTGGGGGGGGACATACATTTAGGGGCCGCGGATCTCTGTGTGGGGGGGACATACATTTAGGGGCCGCGGATGTCTGTGTGGGGGGGACACACATTTAGGGGCCGCGGATCTCCGTGTGGGGGGGACATACATTTAGGGGCCGCGGATCTCTGTGTGGGGGGGGACATACATTTAGGGGCCGCGGATCTCTGTGTGGGGGGGACACACATTTAGGGGCCGCGGATCTCTGTGTGGGGGGGGGACACACATTTAGGGGCCGCGGATCTCCGTGTGGGAGGGACACATACATTTAGGGGCCGCGGATCTCCGTGTGGGGGGGGGGGGGGACATACATTTAGGGGCCGCGGATCTCTGTGGGGGGGGGACATACATTTAGGGGCCGCGGATCTCTGTGTGGGGGGGGACATACATTTAGGGGCCGCGGATCTCTGTGTGGGGGGGGGGGGACACACATTTAGGAGCCGCGGATCTCTGTGTGGGGGGGACACATACATTTAGGGGCCGCGGATCTCTGTGTGGGGGGGGACACATACATTTAGGGGCCGCGGATCTCTGTGAGGGGGGGGGACGACATACATTTAGGGGCCACGGATCTCTGTGTGGGGGGGGGGGGACATACATTTAGGGGCCGCGGATCTCCGTGTGGGGGGGGGGGGGGACATACATTTAGGGGCCGCGGATCTCTGTGTGGGGGGGACACACATTTAGGGACCGCGGATCTCCGTGTGGGGGGGGACATACATTTAGGGGCCGCGGATCTCTGTGTGGGGGGGGGGACACACATTTAGGGGCCGCGGATCTCTGTGTGGGGGGGGACATACATTTAGGGGCCGCGGATCTCTGTGTGGGGGGGACATACATTTAGGGGCCGCGGATCTGTGTGGGGGGGACATACATTTAGGGGCCGCGGATCTCTGTGTGGGGGGGGGGGGGGGACACACATTTAGGGGCCGCGGATGTCTGTGTGGGGGGGACACACATTTAGGGGCCGCAGATTCTCTGTGTGGGGGGGGACATACATTTAGGGGCCGTGGATCTCCGTGTGGGGGGGGACACACATTTAGGGGCCGCGGATCTCTGTGTGGGGGGGACAAACATTTAGGGGCCGCGGATCTCTGTGTGGGGGGGACAAACATTTAGGGGCCGCGGATCTCTGTGTGGGGGGGGACATACATTTAGGGGCCGCGGATCTGTGTGGGGGGGACACACATTTAGGGGCCGCGGATCTCTGTGGGGGGGACATACATTTAGGGGCCGCGGATCTCTGTGGGGGGGGGACATACATTTAGGGGCCGCGGATCTCTGTGTGGGGGGGACATACATTTAGGGGCCGCGGATCTGTGTGTGGGGGGGACATACATTTAGGGGCCGCGGATCTGTGTGGGGGGGACATACATTTAGGGGCCGCGGATCTCTGTGGGGGGGGGGACACACATTTAGGGGCCGCGGATCTCTGTGTGGGGGGGGGACATACATTTAGGGGCCGCGGATCTCTGTGTGGGGGACATACATTTAGGGGCCGCGGATCTCTGTGGGGGGGGGGACACACATTTAGGGGCCGCGGATCTCTGTGTGGGGGGGGACATACATTTAGGGGCCGCGGATCTGTGTGGGGGGGGGGACATACATTTAGGGGCCGCGGATCTCCGTGTGGGGGGGACACACATTTAGGGGCCGCGGATCTCTGTGTGGGGGGGGACATACATTTAGGGGCCGCGGATCTCTGTGTGGGGGGGACATACATTTAGGGGCCGCGGATCTGTGTGGGGGGGACATACATTTAGGGGCCGCGGATCTCTGTGTGGGGGGGACACACATTTAGGGGCCGCGGATCTCTGTGTGGGGGGGGGACATACATTTAGGGGCCGCGGATCTGTGTGGGGGGGACATACATTTAGGGGCCGCGGATCTCTGTGTGGGGGGGGACACACATTTAGGGGCCGCGGATCTCTGTGTGGGGGGGGACATACATTTAGGGGCCGCGGATCTGTGTGGGGGGGGGGGACATACATTTAGGGGCCGCGGATCTCCGTGTGGGGGGGACATACATTTAGGGGCCGCGGATCTCTGTGTGGGGGGGGACATACATTTAGGGGCCGCGGATCTGTGTGGGGGGGGGACATACATTTAGGGGCCGCGGATCTCTGTGTGGGGGGGGACATACATTTAGGGGCCGCGGATCTCTGTGTGGGGGGGACATACATTTAGGGGCCGCGGATCTGTGTGGGGGGGACATACATTTAGGGGCCGCGGATCTCTGTGTGGGGGGGGGGGGGGACACACATTTAGGGGCCGCGGATGTCTGTGTGGGGGGGACACACATTTAGGGGCCGCAGATTCTCTGTGTGGGGGGGGACATACATTTAGGGGCCGTGGATCTCCGTGTGGGGGGGGACACACATTTAGGGGCCGCGGATCTCTGTGTGGGGGGGACAAACATTTAGGGGCCGCGGATCTCTGTGTGGGGGGGACAAACATTTAGGGGCCGCGGATCTCTGTGTGGGGGGGGACATACATTTAGGGGCTGCGGATCTGTGTGGGGGGGACACACATTTAGGGGCCGCGGATCTCTGTGGGGGGGACATACATTTAGGGGCCGCGGATCTCTGTGGGGGGGGGGACATACATTTAGGGGCCGCGGATCTCTGTGTGGGGGGGACATACATTTAGGGGCCGCGGATCTGTGTGTGGGGGGGACATACATTTAGGGGCCGCGGATCTGTGTGGGGGGGACATACATTTAGGGGCCGCGGATCTCTGTGGGGGGGGGGACACACATTTAGGGGCCGCGGATCTCTGTGTGGGGGGGGACATACATTTAGGGGCCGCGGATCTCTGTGTGGGGGACATACATTTAGGGGCCGCGGATCTCTGTGGGGGGGGGGACACACATTTAGGGGCCGCGGATCTCTGTGTGGGGGGGGACATACATTTAGGGGCCGCGGATCTGTGTGGGGGGGGGGACATACATTTAGGGGCCGCGGATCTCCGTGTGGGGGGGACACACATTTAGGGGCCGCGGATCTCTGTGTGGGGGGGGACATACATTTAGGGGCCGCGGATCTCTGTGTGGGGGGGACATACATTTAGGGGCCGCGGATCTGTGTGGGGGGGACATACATTTAGGGGCCGCGGATCTCTGTGTGGGGGGGACACACATTTAGGGGCCGCGGATCTCTGTGTGGGGGGGGGACATACATTTAGGGGCCGCGGATCTGTGTGGGGGGGACATACATTTAGGGGCCGCGGATCTCTGTGTGGGGGGGGACACACATTTAGGGGCCGCGGATCTCTGTGTGGGGGGGGACATACATTTAGGGGCCGCGGATCTGTGTGGGGGGGGGACATACATTTAGGGGCCGCGGATCTCCGTGTGGGGGGGACATACATTTAGGGGCCGCGGATCTCTGTGTGGGGGGGGACATACATTTAGGGGCCGCGGATCTGTGTGGGGGGGGGACATACATTTAGGGGCCGCGGATCTGTGTGGGGGGGGGGACACACATTTAGGGGCCGCGGATCTCTGTGGGGGGGACATACATTTAGGGGCCGCGGATCTCTGTGTGGGGGGGGGACATACATTTAGGGGCCGCCTATCTCCGTGTGGGGGGGACACACATTTAGGGGCCGCAGATTCTCTGTGTGGGGGGGGACATACATTTAGGGGCCGCAGATTCTCTGTGTGGGGGGGACACACATTTAGGGGCCGCGGATCTCTGTGTGGGGGGGACATACATTTAGGGGCCGCGGATCTCTGTGGGGGGGACATACATTTAGGGGCCGCGGATCTCCGTGTGGGGGGGACATACATTTAGGGGCCGCGGATCTCTGTGTGGGGGGGGACATACATTTAGGGGCCGCGGATCTCTGTGTGGGGGGGGACACACATTTAGGGGCCGCGGATCTCTGTGTGTGGGGGACATACATTTAGGGGCCGCGGATCTCTGTGTGGGGGGGGACATACATTTAGGGGACGCGGATCTCTGTGTGGGGGGGACATACATTTAGGGGCCGCGGATCTCTGTGGGGGGGACATACATTTAGGGGCCGCGGATCTCTCTGTGTGGGGGGGGACACACATTTAGGGGCCGCGGATCTCTGTGTGGGGGGGACATACATTTAGGGGCCGCGGATCCCTGTGTGGGGGGGACACACATTTAGGGGCCGCGGATCTCTGTGGGGGGGACATACATTTAGGGGCCGCGGATCTCTCTGTGTGGGGGGGGACACACATTTAGGGGCCGCGGATCTCTGTGTGGGGGGGACACACATTTAGGGGCCGCGGATCTCTGTGTGGGGGGGGACACACATTTAGGGGCCGCGGATCTCTGTGTGGGGGGGACACACATTTAGGGGCCGCGGATCTCTGTGTGGGGGGGGACACACATTTAGGGGCCGCAGATTCTCTGTGTGGGGGGGACATAAATTTAGGGGCCGCGGATCTCCGTGTGGGGGGGGACACACATTTAGGGGCCGCGGATCTCTCTGTGTGGGGGGGGGACACATTTAGGGGCCGCGGATCTGTGTGGGGGGGGAAATACATTTAGGGGCCGCAGATTCTCTGTGTGGGGGGGACATACATTTAGGGGCCGCAGATCTCTGTGTGGGGGGGGGGACATACATTTAGGGGCCGCGGATCTCTCTGTGTGGGGGGGGACACACATTTAGGGGCCGCGGATCTCTCTGTGTGGGGGGGGACACACATTTAGGGGCCGCGGATCTCTGTGTGGGGGGGGACATACATTTAGGGGCCGCGGATCTGTGTGGGGGGGGGACATACATTTAGGGGCCGCGGATCTCTGTGTGGGGGACATACATTTAGGGGCCGCGGATCTCTGTGGGGGGGGGGACACACATTTAGGGGCCGCGGATCTCTGTGTGGGGGGGGACATACATTTAGGGGCCGCGGATCTGTGTGGGGGGGGGGACATACATTTAGGGGCCGCGGATCTCCGTGTGGGGGGGACACACATTTAGGGGCCGCGGATCTCTGTGTGGGGGGGGACATACATTTAGGGGCCGCGGATCTCTGTGTGGGGGGGACATACATTTAGGGGCCGCGGATCTGTGTGGGGGGGACATACATTTAGGGGCCGCGGATCTCTGTGTGGGGGGGACACACATTTAGGGGCCGCGGATCTCTGTGTGGGGGGGGGACATACATTTAGGGGCCGCGGATCTGTGTGGGGGGGACATACATTTAGGGGCCGCGGATCTCTGTGTGGGGGGGGACACACATTTAGGGGCCGCGGATCTCTGTGTGGGGGGGGACATACATTTAGGGGCCGCGGATCTGTGTGGGGGGGGGGACATACATTTAGGGGCCGCGGATCTCCGTGTGGGGGGGACATACATTTAGGGGCCGCGGATCTCTGTGTGGGGGGGGACATACATTTAGGGGCCGCGGATCTGTGTGGGGGGGGGACATACATTTAGGGGCCGCGGATCTGTGTGGGGGGGGGACACACATTTAGGGGCCGCGGATCTCTGTGGGGGGGACATACATTTAGGGGCCGCGGATCTCTGTGTGGGGGGGGGACATACATTTAGGGGCCGCCTATCTCCGTGTGGGGGGGACACACATTTAGGGGCCGCAGATTCTCTGTGTGGGGGGGGACATACATTTAGGGGCCGCAGATTCTCTGTGTGGGGGGGACACACATTTAGGGGCCGCGGATCTCTGTGTGGGGGGGACATACATTTAGGGGCCGCGGATCTCTGTGGGGGGGACATACATTTAGGGGCCGCGGATCTCCGTGTGGGGGGGACATACATTTAGGGGCCGCGGATCTCTGTGTGGGGGGGGACATACATTTAGGGGCCGCGGATCTCTGTGTGGGGGGGGACACACATTTAGGGGCCGCGGATCTCTGTGTGTGGGGGACATACATTTAGGGGCCGCGGATCTCTGTGTGGGGGGGGACATACATTTAGGGGACGCGGATCTCTGTGTGGGGGGGACATACATTTAGGGGCCGCGGATCTCTGTGGGGGGGACATACATTTAGGGGCCGCGGATCTCTCTGTGTGGGGGGGGACACACATTTAGGGGCCGCGGATCTCTGTGTGGGGGGGACATACATTTAGGGGCCGCGGATCCCTGTGTGGGGGGGACACACATTTAGGGGCCGCGGATCTCTGTGGGGGGGACATACATTTAGGGGCCGCGGATCTCTCTGTGTGGGGGGGGACACACATTTAGGGGCCGCGGATCTCTGTGTGGGGGGGACACACATTTAGGGGCCGCGGATCTCTGTGTGGGGGGGGACACACATTTAGGGGCCGCGGATCTCTGTGTGGGGGGGACACACATTTAGGGGCCGCGGATCTCTGTGTGGGGGGGGACACACATTTAGGGGCCGCAGATTCTCTGTGTGGGGGGGACATAAATTTAGGGGCCGCGGATCTCCGTGTGGGGGGGGACACACATTTAGGGGCCGCGGATCTCTCTGTGTGGGGGGGGGACACATTTAGGGGCCGCGGATCTCTGTGGGGGGGACATACATTTAGGGGCCGCGGATCTCTGTGGGGGGGACATACATTTAGGGGCCGCGGATCTCTGTGGGGGGGACATACATTTAGGGGCCGCGGATCTCTGTGGGGGGGGGGGACATACATTTAGGGGCCGCGGATCTCTGTGGGGGGGACATACATTTAGGGGCCGCGGATCTCTGTGTGGGGGGGGAAATACATTTAGGGGCCGCAGATTCTCTGTGTGGGGGGGACATACATTTAGGGGCCGCAGATCTCTGTGTGGGGGGGGGACATACATTTAGGGGCCGCGGATCTCTCTGTGTGGGGGGGGACACACATTTAGGGGCCGCGGATCTCTCTGTGTGGGGGGGGACACACATTTAGGGGCCGCGGATCTCTGTGGGGGGGACATACATTTAGGGGCCGCGGATCTCTGTGTGGGGGGGGGACATACATTTAGGGGCCGCCTATCTCCGTGTGGGGGGGACACACATTTAGGGGCCGCAGATTCTCTGTGTGGGGGGGGACATACATTTAGGGGCCGCAGATTCTCTGTGTGGGGGGGACACACATTTAGGGGCCGCGGATCTCTGTGTGGGGGGGACATACATTTAGGGGCCGCGGATCTCTGTGGGGGGGACATACATTTAGGGGCCGCGGATCTCCGTGTGGGGGGGACATACATTTAGGGGCCGCGGATCTCTGTGTGGGGGGGGACATACATTTAGGGGCCGCAGATTCTCTGTGTGGGGGGGACACACATTTAGGGGCCGCGGATCTCTGTGTGGGGGGGACATACATTTAGGGGCCGCGGATCTCTGTGGGGGGGACATACATTTAGGGGCCGCGGATCTCCGTGTGGGGGGGACATACATTTAGGGGCCGCGGATCTCTGTGTGGGGGGGGACATACATTTAGGGGCCGCGGATCTCTGTGTGGGGGGGGACACACATTTAGGGGCCGCGGATCTCTGTGTGTGGGGGACATACATTTAGGGGCCGCGGATCTCTGTGTGGGGGGGGACATACATTTAGGGGACGCGGATCTCTGTGTGGGGTGGACATACATTTAGGGGCCGCGGATCTCTGTGGGGGGGACATACATTTAGGGGCCGCGGATCTCTCTGTGTGGGGGGGGACACACATTTAGGGGCCGCGGATCTCTGTGTGGGGGGGACATACATTTAGGGGCCGCGGATCCCTGTGTGGGGGGGACACACATTTAGGGGCCGCGGATCTCTGTGGGGGGGACATACATTTAGGGGCCGCGGATCTCTCTGTGTGGGGGGGGACACACATTTAGGGGCCGCGGATCTCTGTGTGGGGGGGACACACATTTAGGGGCCGCGGATCTCTGTGTGGGGGGGGACACACATTTAGGGGCCGCGGATCTCTGTGTGGGGGGGACACACATTTAGGGGCCGCGGATCTCTGTGTGGGGGGGGACACACATTTAGGGGCCGCAGATTCTCTGTGTGGGGGGGACATAAATTTAGGGGCCGCGGATCTCCGTGTGGGGGGGGACACACATTTAGGGGCCGCGGATCTCTCTGTGTGGGGGGGGGACACATTTAGGGGCCGCGGATCTCTGTGGGGGGGACATACATTTAGGGGCCGCGGATCTCTGTGGGGGGGACATACATTTAGGGGCCGCGGATCTCTGTGGGGGGGACATACATTTAGGGGCCGCGGATCTCTGTGGGGGGGGGGACATACATTTAGGGGCCGCGGATCTCTGTGGGGGGGACATACATTTAGGGGCCGCGGATCTCTGTGTGGGGGGGGAAATACATTTAGGGGCCGCAGATTCTCTGTGTGGGGGGGACATACATTTAGGGGCCGCAGATCTCTGTGTGGGGGGGGGACATACATTTAGGGGCCGCGGATCTCTCTGTGTGGGGGGGGACACACATTTAGGGGCCGCGGATCTCTCTGTGTGGGGGGGGACACACATTTAGGGGCCGCGGATCTCTCTGTGTGGGGGGGGACATACATTTAGGGGCCGCAGATCCCTGTGTGGGGGGGACACACATTTAGGGGCCGCGGATCCCTGTGTGGGGGGGACACACATTTAGGGGCCGCGGATCTCTCTGTGTGGGGGGGGACACACATTTAGGGGCCGCGGATCTCTCTGTGTGGGGGGGGACACACATATAGGGGCCGCGGATCTCTGTGTGGGGGGGACATACATTTAGGGGCCGTGGATCCCTGTGGGGGGGACATACATTTAGGGGCCGCGGATCTCTCTGTGTGGGGGGGGACACACATTTAGGGGCCGCGGATCTCTCTGTGTGGGGGGGACATACATTTAGGGGCCGCGGATCTCTGTGTGTGGGGGGGGACACACATTTAGGGGCCGCGGATCTCTGTGTGGGGGGGACACATTTAGGGGCCGCAGATTCTCTGTGTGGGGGGGGACACACATTTAGGGGCCGCGGATCTCTGTGTGGGGGGGACATACATTTAGGGGCCGCGGATCTCTGTGTGGGGGGGGACATACATTTAGGGGCCGCAGATTCTCTGTGTGGGGGGGACATACATTTAGGGGCCGCGGATCTCCGTGTGGGGGGGGACACACATTTAGGGGCCGCGGATCTCTCTGTGTGGGGGGGACATACATTTAGGGGCCGCGGATCTCCGTGTGGGGGGGGACATACATTTAGGGGCCGCGTATCTCTGTGTGGGGGGGACATACATTTAGGGGCCGCAGATCTCTGTGTGGGGGGGGGACATACATTTAGGGGCCGCGGATCTCCGTGTGGGGGGGGACATACATTTAGGGGCCGCGGATCTCTGTGTGGGGGGGGGACATACATATAGGGGCCGCGGATCTCTGTGTGGGGGGGACACACATTTAGGGGGCGCGGATCTCCGTGTGGGGGGGACATACATTTAGGGGGCGCGGATCTCCGTGTGGGGGGGACATACATTTAGGGGCCGCGGATCTCCGTGTGGGGGGGGACATACATTTAGGGGCCGCGGATCTCTGTGTGGGGGGGGGGGGGACATATATTTAGGGGCCGCGGATCTCCGTGTGGGGGGGACATACGTTTAGGGGCCGCGGATCTCTGTGTGGGGGGGGACATACATTTAGGGGCCGCGGATCTCTGTGTGGGGGGGACATACATTTAGGGGCCGTGGATCCCTGTGTGGGGGGGACATATATTTAGGGGGCGCGGATCTCTGTGTGGGGGGGACATACATTTAGGGGCCGCGGATCTCCGTGTGGGGGGGGGACATACATTTAGGGGCCGTGGATATCTGTGTGGGGGGGGACATACATTTATGGGCCGCGGATCTCTGTGTGGGGGGGGACATACATTTAGGGGCCGTGGATATCTGTGTGGGGGGGGGGGACACATACATTTAGGGGCCGCGGATCTCTGTGTGGGGGGGGACATACATTTAGGGGCCGTGGATATCTGTGTGGGGGGGGGGGGACACATACATTTAGGGGCCGCGGATCTCTGTGTGTGGGGGGGGACATACATTTATGGGCCGCGGATCTCTGTGTGGGGGGGGACATACATTTAGGGGCCGTGGATATCTGTGTGGGGGGGGGGGACACATACATTTAGGGGCCGCGGATCTCTGTGTGGGGGGGGGGACATACATTTATGGGCCGCGGATCTCTGTGTGGGGGGGGGGGGACACATACATTTAGGGGCCGCGGATCTCTGTGTGGGGGGGGGACATACATTTAGGGGCCGCGGATCTCTGTGTGGGGGGGGACATACATTTAGGGGCCGCGGATCTCTGTGTGGGGGGACGACATACATTTAGGGGCCGCGGATCTCCGTGTGGGGGGGACACACATTTAGGGGCCGCGGATCTCCGTGTGGGGGGACGACATACATTTAGGGGCCGCGGATCTCCGTGTGGGGGGGACACACATTTAGGGGCCGCGGATCTCCGTGTGGGGGGGGACATACGTTTAGGGGCCGCGGATCTCTGTGTGGGGGGGACATACATTTAGGGGCCGTGGATCCCTGTGTGGGGGGGGACATATATTTAGGGGGCGCGGATCTCTGTGTGGGGGGGACATACATTTAGGGGCCGCGGATCTCCGTGTGGGGGGGGGACATACATTTAGGGGCCGTGGATATCTGTGTGGGGGGGGACATACATTTATGGGCCGCGGATCTCTGTGTGGGGGGGGGGGACACATACATTTAGGGGCCGCGGATCTCTGTGTGTGGGGGGGGACATACATTTATGGGCCGCGGATCTCTGTGTGGGGGGGGACATACATTTAGGGGCCGTGGATATCTGTGTGGGGGGGGGGGGACACATACATTTAGGGGCCGCGGATCTCTGTGTGGGGGGGGGGACATACATTTATGGGCCGCGGATCTCTGTGTGGGGGGGGGGGACACATACATTTAGGGGCCGCGGATCTCTGTGTGGGGGGGACACACATTTAGGGGCCGCGGATCTCTGTGTGGGGGGGACATACATTTAGGGGCCGCGGATCTCCGTGTGGGGGGGACATACATTTAGGGGCCGTGGATATCTGTGTGGGGGGGGACATACATTTATGGGCCGCGGATCTCTGTGTGGGGGGGGGGGGACATACATTTAGGGGCCGCGGATCTCTGTGTGGGGGGGGGGGGACACATACATTTAGGGGCCGCGGATCTCTGTGTGGGGGGGGGGACATACATTTAGGGGCCGCGGATCTCTGTGTGGGGGGGGGGGGAGAGACATACATTTAGGGGCCGCGGATCTCCGTGTGGGGGGACGACATACATTTAGGGGCCGCGGATCTCTGTGTGGGGGGGGACATACATTTAGGGGGCGTGGATATCTGTGTGGGGGGGGGACATACATTTAGGGTCCGCGGATCTCTGTGTGGGGGGGACACACATTTAGGGGCCGCGGATCTCTGTGTGGGGGGGGGACATACATTTAGGGGCCACGGATCTCTGTGTGGGGGGGGGGGACATACATTTAGGGGCCGCGGATCTCTGTGTGGGGGGGGACACATACATTTAGGGGCCGCGGATCTCTGTGTGGGGGGGGACATACATTTAGGGGCCGCGGATCTCCGTGTGGGGGGGGGGGGGACACATTTAGGGGCCGCAGATTCTCTGTGTGGGGGGGGGACATACATTTAGGGGCCGCGGATCTCTGTGTGGGGGGGACACATACATTTAGGGGCCGCGGATCTCTGTGTGGGGGGGGGACATACATTTAGGGGCCGCGGATCTCTGTGTGGGGGGGACACATACATTTAGGGGCCGCGGATCTCTGTGTGGGGGGGGGACATACATTTAGGGTCCGCGGATCTCTGTGTGGGGGGGGACATACATTTAGGGGCCGCGGATCTCTGTGTGGGGGGGGGGGGACATACATTTAGGGGCCGCGGATCTCTGTGTGGGGGGGGGACATACATTTAGGGGCCGCGGATCTCTGTGTGGGGGGGGGGACATACATTTAGGGGCCGCGGATCTCTGTGTGGGGGGGGACATACATTTAGGGGCCGCGGATCTCTGTGTGGGGGGGGGGGCATACATTTAGGGGCCGCGGATCTCCGTGTGGGGGGGGGGGGACATACATTTAGGGGCCGCGGATCTCTCTGTGTGGGGGGGACATACATTTAGGGGCCGCGGATCTCCGTGTGGGGGGGACATACGTTTAGGGGCCGCGGATCTCCGTGTGGGGGGGGACATACATTTAGGGGCCGCGGATCTCCGTGTGGGGGGGACACACATTTAGGGGGCGCGGATCTCCGTGTGGGGGGGACATACATTTAGGGGCCGCTGATCTCTGTGTGGGGGGGGGGACATACGTTTAGGGGCCGCGGATCTCTGTGTGGGGGGGGACATACATATAGGGGCCGCGGATCTCCGTGTGGGGGGGGACATACATTTAGGGGCCGCGGATCTCTGTGTGGGGGGGACATACATATAGGGGCCGCGGATCTCTGTGTGGGGGGGACACACATTTAGGGTCCGCGGATCTCTGTGTGGGGGGGGGACATACATTTAGGGGCCGCGGATCTCCGTGTGGGGGGGGGGGACATACATTTAGGGGCCGCGGATCTCCGTGTGGGGGGGACATACATTTAGGGGCCGCGGATCTCTGTGTGGGGGGGACACACATTTAGGGGCCGCGGATCTCCGTGTGGGGGGGGGGACATACATTTAGGGGCCGCGGATCTCTGTGGGGGGGGGACACACATTTAGGGGCCGCGGATCTCTGTGTGGGGGGACACATACATTTAGGGGCCGCGGATCTCTGTGTGGGGGGGGGACACATTTAGGGGCCGCGGATCTCTGTGTGGGGGGGACACACATTTAGGGGCCGCGGATCTCTGTGTGGGGGGGGACATACATTTAGGGGCCGCGGATCTCTGTGTGGGGGGGGACATACATTTAGGGGCCGCGGATCTCTGTGTGGGGGGGACACACATTTAGGGGCCGCGGATCTCTGTGTGGGGGGGGGGGGAGACACACATTTAGGGGCCGCGGATCTCCGTGTGGGGGGGACATACATTTAGGGGCCGCGGATCTCTGTGTGGGGGGGACATACATTTAGGGGCCGCGGATCTCTGTGTGGGGGGGGGGGGGACACACATTTAGGGGCCGCGGATCTCGGTGTGGGGGGGGGACATACATTTAGGGGCCGCGGATCTCTGTGTGGGGGGGACACACATTTAGGGGCCGCGGATCTCTGTGTGGGGGGGGGGGACATACATTTAGGGGCCGCGGATCTCTGTGTGGGGGGGGGGGGACATACATTTAGGGTCCGCGGATCTCTGTGTGGGGGGGGGGGGGACATACATTTAGGGGCCGCAGATCTCCGTGTGGGGGGGGGACACACATTTAGGGGCCGCGGATCTGTGTGGGGGGGACATACATTTAGGGGCCACGGATCTCTGTGTGGGGGGGGGGGACATACATTTAGGGGCCGCGGATCTCTGTGTGGGGGGGACACACATTTAGGGGCCGCGGATCTCTGTGTGGGGGGGGACACACATTTAGGGGCCACGGATCTCTGTGTGGGGGGGGACATACATTTAGGGGCCGCGGATCTCTGTGTGGGGGGGGGACATACATATAGGGGCCGCAGATTCTCTGTGTGGGGGGGGACATACATTTAGGGGCCGCGGATCTCTGTGTGGGGGGGACACATACATTTAGGGGCCGCGGATCTCTGTGTGGGGGGGGGACATAAATATAGGGGCCTGCAGATTCTCTGTGTGCGGGGGGACATACATTTAGGGGCCACGGATCTCTGTGTGGGGGGGACATACATTTAGGGGCCACGGATCTCTGTGTGGGGGGGACATACATTTAGGGGCCGCGGATCTCTGTGTGGGGGGGACACACATTTAGGGGCCGCGGATCTGTGTGGGGGGGACATACATTTAGGGGCCGCGGATCTCCGTGTGGGGGGGACATACATTTAGGGGCCGCGGATCTCTGTGTGGGGGGGGGGACATACATTTAGGGGGCGCGGATCTCTCTGTGTGGGGGGGACACACATTTAGGGGGCGCGGATCTCTGTGTGGGGGGGGGGACATACATTTAGGGGGCGCGGATCTCTCTGTGTGGGGGGGGGGACACATTTAGGGGCCGCGGATCTCCGTGGGGGGGGGACATACATTTAGGGGCCGCGGATCTCTGTGTGGGGGGGGACATACATTTAGGGGCCGCGGATCTCTGTGTGGGGGGGGACATACATTTAGGGGCCGCGGATCTCTGTGTGGGGGGGGGGGGACACACACATTTAGGGGCCACGGATCTCCGTGTGGGGGGTGGGACACACATTTAGGGGCCGCGGATCTCCGTGTGGGGGGGGGGGGGGACATACATTTAGGGGCCGCGGATCTCTGTGTGGGGGGGGGGGGGGGACATACATTTAGGGGCCGCGGATCTCTGTGTGTGGGGGGGGACATACATTTAGGGGCCGCGGATCTCTGTGTGGGGGGGGACATACATTTAGGGGCCGCGGATCTCTGTGTGGGGGGGGACATACATTTAGGGGCCGCGGATCTCCGTGTGGGGGGGACATACATTTAGGGGCCGCGGATCTCTGTGTGGGGGGGGACATACATTTAGGGGGCGCGGATCTCTGTGTGGGGGGGACATACATTTAGGGGCCGCGGATCTGTGTGGGGGGGACATACATTTAGGGGCCGCAGATCTCGGTGTGGGGGGGACATACATTTAGGGGCCGCGGATCTCGGTGTGGGGGGGACATACATTTAGGGGCCGCGGATCTCGGTGTGGGGGGGACACACATTTAGGGGGCGCGGATCTCTGTGTGGGGGGGGACACACATGTACTTACTGGGATTCAGCACCATCTATGCATTATTACTTAAACATTATAGGCGGTGTCTACTAAACGGTGCTATCCCTCTCCCGGTCCCTCCACGCTGGACTATGGAGGGGGGGGGGAAGCAGGGGGGGAGGGGGGGCGGGCGGGGTAGCCTAAGAGGTACAGACTATGAGAGAGAGGCCTCTTCGGTCCCTTACTCCCAGCGGATGCTCCTTACCAAGAATGCCGCCCTGCGGTGTCTGAGCCTCGCGCCAGAGCAGCCAGGCCAGAGCCTGCTTCTGATGCAGCAGCAACGGGACCTGGGGGAGAGAGGGGCGACACAGGGAGGGGGAGAGAGGGGCGACACAGGGAGGGGGAGAGGGGCGACACAGGGAGGGGGAGAGGGGCGACACCGGGAGGGGCAGAGGGGCGACACCGGGAGGGGGAGAGGGGCGACACCGGGAGGGGGAGAGGGGCGACACCGGGAGGGGGAGAGGGGCGACACAGGGAGGGGGAGAGGGGCGACACCGGGAGGGGAGAGGGGCGACACCGGGAGGGGCACAGAGGGGCGACACCGGGAGGGGCAGAGGGCGACACCGGGAGGGGGAGAGGGGCGACACCGGGAGGGGGAGAGGGGCGACACCGGGAGGGGGAGAGGGGCGACACCGGGAGGGGGAGAGGGGCGACACCGGGAGGGGGAGAGGGGCGACACCGGGAGGGGGAGAGGGGCGACACCGGGAGGGGGAGAGGGGCGACACAGGGAGGGGGAGAGGGGCGACACCGGGAGGGGGAGAGGGGCGACACCGGGAGGGGGAGAGGGGCGACACCGGGAGGGGGAGAGGGGCGACACCGGGAGGGGGGAGAGGGGCGACACCGGGAGGGGGAGAGGGGCGACACCGGAGGGGCAGAGGGGCGACACCGGAGGGGGAGAGGGGCGACACCGGGAGGGGGAGAGGGGCGACACCGGGAGGGGGAGAGGGGCGACACCGGGAGGGGGGAGAGGGGCGACACCGGGAGGGGAGAGGGGCGACACCGGGAGGGGGAGAGGGGCGACACCGGGAGGGGGAGAGGGGCGACACCGGGAGGGGCAGAGGGGCGACACCGGGGAGGGGGAGAGGGGCGACACCGGGAGGGGGAGAGGGGCGACACCGGGAGGGGGAGAGGGGCGACACCGGAGGGGCAGAGGGGCGACACCGGGAGGGGCACAGAGGGCGACACCGGGAGGGGGAGAGGGGCGACACCGGGAGGGGGAGAGGGGCGACACCGGGAGGGGGAGAGGGGCGACACCGGGAGGGGAGAGGGGCGACACCGGGAGGGGGAGAGGGGCGACACCGGGAGGGGGAGAGGGGCGACACCGGGAGGGGGAGAGGGGCGACACCGGGAGGGGAGAGGGGCGACACAGGGAGGGGGAGAGGGGCGACACCGGGAGGGGGAGAGGGGCGACACCGGGAGGGGCAGAGGGGCGACACCGGAGGGGGAGAGGGGCGACACCGGGAGGGGAGAGGGGCGACACCGGAGGGGAGAGGGCGACACCGGGAGGGGGAGAGGGGCGACACCGGGAGGGGGAGAGGGGCGACACGGGAGGGGGAGAGGGGCGACACCGGGAGGGGAGAGGGGCGACACCGGGAGGGGGAGAGGGGCGACACAGGGAGGGGGAGAGGGGCGACACAGGGAGGGGGAGAGGGGCGACACAGGGAGGGGGAGAGGGGCGACACAGAGGGGGGGAGGGGTGACACAGAGGGGGAGGGGCGACACAGAGGGGGGAGGGGCGACACAGAGGGGGGGAAGGGCGACACAGAGGGGGGGAGGGCGACAGAGGGGGGAGGGGCGACAGAGGGGGGGAGGGGCAACACATAGGGGGAGAGGGGCGACACAGAGGGGGGGAGGGGCGACACAGAGGGGGGAGGGGCGACACAGAGGGGGGGAGGGGCGACACAGAGGGGGGGAGGGGCGACACAGAGGGGGGAGGGGCGACACAGAGGGGGGGAAGGGCGACAGAGGGGGGAAGGGCGACAGAGGGGGGAAGGGCGACAGAGGGGGGGAGGGGCAACACAAAGGGGGGAGGGGCAACACAGAGGGGGGAGGGGCAACACAGAGGGGGAGGGGCAACACAGAGGGGGAGGGGGATTAGGAAGAAAACGGTTTGATCAGGAGAAAAAACAATGTGTAAATCAGCATGGTGCATGAGAATAAGGAGATATACATTTAACTGCTTTGATCTGCCCAATTCAATCGTGTTACTCACGTGTTACTCACGTGTTACTCACGTGTTACTCACATGAAAGGAGAGAGCGGGCGGAGACCAGGAGTATATGGAGATATACCACAGTCCCTTTATAGTGCTCTCTCTGGAGCTCAAACTCGGCTTCTGTTTTACTTCTGTAATAATATAGTCTGTACAGGAGAGGGAACACGCAGTGAGGTGAGTGCGTCACTCCTGGGAGTGCAGGGGGTGAGGGTGGCAGTGAGGTGAGTGCGTCACTCCTGGGAGTGCAGGGGGTGAGTGTGACAGTGAGGTGAGTGCGTCACTCCTGGGAGTGCAGGGGGCGAGTGTGGCAGTGAGGTGAGTGCGTCACTCCTGGGAGTGCAGGGGGTGAGTGTAGCACTTCACGTGTTGCTCAGGAGCCAGTGTTCCCTCCTGTGTGTGCAGGACACGGTGAACATAGCCCGGCTGTCAGTGCAGAGGGCGAGTGTATCCCCGTGTCACGGACTCCCGCACCCGGTACCTTCAGTCCCAGCGGGTCCTCTACGGTGCTCTCGGGGCTGGGACAGGACTCCATGCTCTTGTGAAGGTGGTCGATGGTCTCGCTGGTTGCGTTCCTCACGGCGAACAGACGATCCTCAGTCATTCGGCCCCCGTACAAACTCTGCCACTGCGGGGCCACTGCAGGAGAGGAGCCACGACACATACACGTGGGTGGGTGTATATTATGACACATTGATGTGTGTATTTGTATGATCTGCCAAATACTATCGTGTCCCTCTCAAGGTTACAGAAGAACCATAGACCATTGTGAAGATTGAGATAATGTGTGTGGCTCAGGCTATATGAAGACAGACTATCATCACCACCATTTTTGGCATAGTAGCCATTTTGAGTATTTGAATGTATGTATATTTGTGTATGATCTGTGAATGATTGATATCCTGCAGAGTATCGCTCCTAGCTGTAACTCGCCCTTGTATAATTCCTATGAGTCATGAAATTGAAATTGTAAGAGGTTTTTCCTGCCTTAGACATTTCTGCTGACCTTAGGTTCTGTTATCTGACAGATAACGTACACACAGAGGGCTAAACAGGGTTACTCCTTAAGTCAGAAGGTTAAGGGGCCCAAATTGCGGTGATATATAGGATAAGAATATAGCATGTGAAGCATATTTATGTATTAATAAGTATTTTTGTATAAGTCATCATATTGTTTTTTATCTCTAAGCCAGCCCCCTTAAGGGGCGTATTACTCATTTTGAAATGTATAAAAATGTGATATCAAGCAATATGTTTTCAGAGGCATGAGTTCATTTTTGAATTCTCTCTCACTTGTACCTTGGTGCAGATAAACTCACGTTGATACTTTGAACCCTTGACTCATTGATTTTATTTCTACGCTTTCACACCATCAAAGTGTTGAGTGTAAGTCGCAGTGTCTAATTTGACATTTGGATATGGATATGTAAAGTTAACTGAATGAACATACACACACATGTATGGTACAGCACCCCAAATGTATGGTACAGCACCCAAAATGTATGGTACAGCACCCCAAATGTATGTTAGAGCACCCCAAATGTATGGTACAGCACACCAAATAACTTCATATTCTATACACCCATGTTTGCCGCTGTGTCTCATGACAGTACGTACATCGCGCTGTGTCTCATGACAGTAAGTACATTGCGCTGTTTCTCATGACAGTACGTAGATCGCGCTGTGTCTCATGACAGTACGTACATCGCGCTGCGTTCCCGGGACGAGATCAGGTATCCAGAGTGCGAATGGAAGTACATTTCTCCTGTCTAACTTTCACATATTCCCTATACAAGGTACCTAGCTGAGCAGGTTTCTACCCCTAATGTACACAGCGCTGATCCCCTAATACCCGCTCCCAGAAGCCCGCTTATACCTCATCTCCCCCTAATGTACACAGTGCTGATCCCCTAATACCCGCTCCCAGAAGCCTGCTTATACCTCATCTCCCCCTAATGTACACAGTGCTGATCCCCTAATACCCGCTCCCAGAAGCCCGCTTATACCTCATCTCCCCCTAATGTACACAGCGCTGATCCCCTAATACCCGCTCCCAGAAGCCTGCTTATACCTCATCTCCCCCTAATGTACACAGTGCTGATCCCCTAATACCCGCTCCCAGAAGCCTGCTTATACCTCATCTCCCCCTAATGTACACAGCGCTGATCCCCTAATACCCGCTCCCAGAAGCCCGCTTATACCTCATCTCCCCCTAATGTACACAGCGCTGATCCCCTAATACCCGCTCCCAGAAGCCCGCTTATACCTCATCTCCCCCTAATGTACACAGCGCTGATCCCCTAATACCCGCTCCCAGAAGCCTGCTTATACCTCATCTCCCCCTAATGTACACAGCGCTGATCCCCTAATACCCGCTCCCAGAAGCCCGCTTATACCTCATCTCCCCCTAATGTACACAGCGCTGATCCCCTAATACCCGCTCCCAGAAGCCCGCTTATACCTCATCTCCCCCTAATGTACACAGCGCTGATCCCCTAATACCCGCTCCCAGAAGCCCGCTTATACCTCATCTCCCCCTAATGTACACAGCGCTGATCCCCTAATACCCGCTCCCAGAAGCCTGCTTATACCTCATCTCCCCCTAATGTACACAGCGCTGATCCCCTAATACCCGCTCCCAGAAGCCCGCTTATACCTCATCTCCCCCTAATGTACACAGCGCTGATCCCCTAATACCCGCTCCCAGAAGCCCGCTTATACCTCATCTCCCCCTAATGTACACAGCGCTGATCACCTAATACCCGCTCCCAGAAGCCCGCTTATACCTCATCTCACCCCTAATGTACACAGTGCTGATCCCCTAATACCCGCTCCCAGAAGCCCGCTTATACCTCATCTCCCCCTAATGTACACAGCGCTGATCCCCTAATACCCGCTCCCAGAAGCCCGCTTATACCTCATCTCCCCCTAATGTACACAGCGCTGATCC
Organism: Ascaphus truei; assembly: GCF_040206685.1. NCBI lineage: Eukaryota > Metazoa > Chordata > Amphibia > Anura > Ascaphidae > Ascaphus > Ascaphus truei. The sequence goes on along the minus strand of NW_027457003.1, from coordinate 101,327 downwards.
CTTAATACCCGCTCCCAGAAGCCCGCTTATACCTCATCTCCCCCTAATGTACACAGTGCTGATCCCCTAATACCCGCTCCCAGAAGCCTGCTTATACCTCATCTCCCCCTAATGTACACAGCGCTGATCCCCTAATACCCGCTCCCAGAAGCCCGCTTATACCTCATCTCCCCCTAATGTACACAGCGCTGATCCCTTAATACCCGCTCCCAGAAGCCCGCTTATACCTCATCTCCCCCTAATGTACACAGTGCTGATCCCCTAATACCCGCTCCCAGAAGCCTTGCTTATACCTCATCTCCCCCTAATGTACACAGCGCTGATCCCCTAATACCCGCTCCCAGAAGCCCGCTTATACCTCATCTCCCCCTAATGTACACAGCGCTGATCCCCTAATACCCGCTCCCAGAAGCCTGCTTATACCTCATCTCCCCCTAATGTACACAGCGCTGATCCCCTAATACCCGCTCCCAGAAGCCTGCTTATACCTCATCTCCCCCTAATGTACACAGCGCTGATCCCCTAATACCCGCTCCCAGAAGCCCGCTTATACCTCATCTCCCCCTAATGTACACAGTGCTGATCCCCTAATACCCGCTCCCAGAAGCCTGCTTATACCTCATCTCCCCCTAATGTACACAGTGCTGATCCCCTAATACCCGCTCCCAGAAGCCCGCTTATACCTCATCTCCCCCTAATGTACACAGCGCTGATCCCCTAATACCCGCTCCCAGAAGCCTGCTTATACCTCATCTCCCCCCTAATGTACACAGTGCTGATCCCCTAATACCCGCTCCCAGAAGCCCGCTTATACCTCATCTCCCCCTAATGTACACAGTGCTGATCCCCTAATACCCGCTCCCAGAAGCCTGCTTATACCTCATCTCCCCCTAATGTACACAGCGCTGATCCCCTAATACCCGCTCCCAGAAGCCTGCTTATACCTCATCTCCCCCTAATGTACACAGCGCTGATCCCCTAATACCCGCTCCCAGAAGCCCGCTTATACCTCATCTCCCCCTAATGTACACAGCGCTGATCCCCTAATACCCGCTCCCAGAAGCCCGCTTATACCTCATCTCCCCCTAATGTACACAGCGCTGATCCCCTAATACCCGCTCCCAGAAGCCCGCTTATACCTCATCTCCCCCTAATGTACACAGTGCTGATCCCCTAATACCCGCTCCCAGAAGCCCGCTTATACCTCATCTCCCCCTAATGTACACAGCGCTGATCCCCTAATACCCGCTCCCAGAAGCCCGCTTATACCTCATCTCCCCCTAATGTACACAGCGCTGATCCCCTAATACCCGCTCCCAGAAGCCCGCTTATACCTCATCTCCCCCTAATGTACACAGCGCTGATCCCCTAATACCCGCTCCCAGAAGCCCGCTTATACCTCATCTCCCCCTAATGTACACAGTGCTGATCCCCTAATACCCGCTCCCAGAAGCCCGCTTATACCTCATCTCCCCCTAATGTACACAGCGCTGATCCCCTAATACCCGCTCCCAGAAGCCCGCTTATACCTCATCTCCCCCTAATGTACACAGCGCTGATCCCCTAATACCCGCTCCCAGAAGCCCGCTTATACCTCATCTCCCCCTAATGTACACAGCGCTGATCCCCTAATACCCGCTCCCAGAAGCCCGCTTATACCTCATCTCCCCCTAATGTACACAGCGCTGATCCCCTAATACCCGCTCCCAGAAGCCTGCTTATACCTCATCTCCCCCTAATGTACACAGTGCTGATCCCCTAATACCCGCTCCCAGAAGCCCGCTTATACCTCATCTCCCCCTAATGTACACAGCGCTGATCCCCTAATACCCGCTCCCAGAAGCCCGCTTATGGCCCAATAAAGAAGCCGGTCTCACTTACTTAGCACCTCACTTCTGGAACAATTAACCTGCGTCTCCCAAAAACGCCAGCTGTTTAAGATCCTACAAGACCCGACCGTTTCATACTTTCAACATGTTTGTGCTGCAATTTTTATTCCAATATTCGGTAACCAGGACGTACGTGAACATTTAATTAATTTTTTCCTGGTTAAATATTTGATTAATAGAAAAAGTACACTTCAGCTTTGTCGTATGCATATAAAAGCGCCGAGGTGCGCACATCACATCGTTTCCCATCATCTACAAATCCTAAAGCGAGCGGGCGATGCCGGGGATTCTGGGAGTCCCTTCTTGTTCCAGCTGGATGTGTTGCATTGTGTTGCATTGTGTTGCATTGTGTTGCATTGTGTTGCATTGTGTTGCATTCGCTGTGAAATCCGGCATGTTCTCTGGGCCGGGGAATGTCCGGGGCCCACTGCAGCCAATAAGTATTTCTGTAAACATCTTGTGATTGGTGTGACGGGCGAGGGTAACCAGGCTATACAATACAGGTTAAGCCCATCTGGAAGCCCTTGGGTCCCTGGCAACTACCCAGCAATATAAGCCAGGGGCCAGGTATCTTTACATGCAAAGTGACCCTGCGTTTCCACTTTCCATGTTCCCTGTACCCCACTCGTGAAACTTGCTGTGTGTAAGCTTTAGGTGGGATAATTGGGTAAGCTCGGGGACCGAAGCTACCAGTACTACCTTAATTCTACCCGGCGAGCAGGCATGATTTGCCGGTACGCGGGTGGAATTACACAGGGGCTGCTCCGTGTCCCCCAGACTCCTAGTTTTCGAGCCCCGATATCTCAGTCCTATATCCAGTACAGTCGTGACTCACCCCAAGGTCCCCCATGTATTAAAATATGTTTTGTGTACTTTGTACAATTATTATAAGGCTCTACGCAGTCCGTCAGGGCATCTGGTTAAGGTGCCAGCAAGCCTGCATAGAGTCCGTAGTTCAAGAAGAGACGGGATGTTGAGAGGTGTCGGGGTGCTAAGTGGACGGGTCAGGGCGGAGAACTGAGACCGGAGAACAGAGACTCCCTGTGGGGAGGACCCTCTGGGCTGCCGGACTTAGTGGAGCCTGGTCACCCGTCACAATTGTTAGTAGACCGATTAGTCTGTGGTTCTTGGTCATTTTTCTCCTTCCTTGTGGATGAGGATAACTGGGTCAGTACTCTGGAATTGTCCAGCTGTCCGAGCCGCATGTAAAGAGTTCTGCAAGGATCTGCTCTTCTTCCCCAACATTTCGGTAGTTACTCCATGTTCCCACAGGGCCTGTCCATTCGCCATGCCATTCATTGCCGTTGCTAGTTCCAGAAGGATGCACGATACATCAGTGGTGGTTTCTTCTTGCTGGATTCTGCCTCGTGTTATCTGTGGTCTTGTAGATACATAGAAGTATGCATTTCTTACGGTTATTTACACATCTCGGAGCCCCTCCATGGCAGTGCACATCTTGGAGCCCCTCCATGGCAGTACACATCTCGGAGCCCCTCCATGGCAGTACACATCTCGGAGCCCCTCCATGGCAGTACACATCTCGGAGCTCCTCCATGGCAGTACACATCTCGGAGCCCCTCCATGGCAGTACACATCTCGGAGCCCCTCCATGGCAGTACACATCTCGGAGTCCCTCCATGGCAGTACACATCTCGGAGCCCCTCCATGGCAGTACACATCTCGGAGTCCCTCCATGGCAGTACACATCTCGGAGTCCCTCCATGGCAGTACACATCTCGGAGCCCCTCCATGGCAGTACACATCTCGGAGCCCCTCCATGGCAGTACACATCTCGGAGCCCCTCCATGACAGTACACATCTCGGAGTCCCTCCATGACAGTACACATCTCGGAGCCCCTCCATGGCAGTACACATCTCGGAGCCCCTCCATGACAGTACACATCTCGGAGTCCCTCCATGGCAGTACACATCTCGGAGTCCCTCCATGGCAGTACACATCTCGGAGTCCCTCCATGGCAGTACACATCTCGGAGTCCCTCCATGGCAGTACACATCTCTGAGTCCCTCCAAGATGTGCACTGCCATGGAGGGGCTCCGAGATGTGTAAATAACCGTAAGAAATGCATACTTCTATGTATCTACAAGACCACAGATAACACGAGGCAGAATCCAGCAAGAAGAAACCACATCTCGGAGCCCCTCCATGACGGTACACATCTCGGAGTCCCTCCATGGCGGTACACATCTCGGAGTCCCTCCATGGCGGTACACATCTCGGAGTCCCTCCATGGCGGTACACATCTCGGAGTCCCTCCATGACGGTACACATCTCGGAGCCCCTCCATGGCGGTACACATCTCGGAGTCCCTCCATGACAGTACACATCTCGGAGCCCCTCCATGGCAGTACACATCTCGGAGTCCCTCCATGGCAGTACACATCTCGGAGCCCCTCCATGGCAGTACACATCTCGGAGTCCCTCCATGGCAGTACACATCTCGGAGTCCCTCCATGACAGTACACATCTCGGAGTCCCTCCATGACAGTACACATCTCGGAGTCCCTCCATGACGGTACACATCTCGGAGCCCCTCCATGGCGGTACACATCTCGGAGTCCCTCCATGGCAGTACACATCTCGGAGTCCCTCCATGGCAGTACACATCTCGGAGTCCCTCCATGGCAGTACACATCTCGGAGTCCCTCCATGACAGTACACATCTCGGAGTCCCTCCATGACAGTACACATCTCGGAGTCCCTCCATGACGGTACACATCTCGGAGCCCCTCCATGGCGGTACACATCTCGGAGTCCCTCCATGGCGGTACACATCTCGGAGTCCCTCCATGGCAGTACACATCTCGGAGCCCCTCCATGGCAGTACACATCTCGGAGTCCCTCCATGGCAGTACACATCTCGGAGCCCCTCCATGGCAGTACACATCTCGGAGCCCCTCCATGGCAGTACACATCTCGGAGTCCCTCCATGGCAGTGCATATCTCGGAGTCCCTCCATGGCAGTACACATCTCGGAGCCCCTCCATGACAGTACACATCTCGGAGTCCCTCCATGGCAGTACACATCTCGGAGTCCCTCCATGGCAGTACACATCTCGGAGTCCCTCCATGGCAGTACACATCTCTGAGTCCCTCCATGGCGGTACACATCTCGGAGCCCCTCCATGACGGTACACATCTCGGAGTCCCTCCATGGCGGTACACATCTCGGAGTCCCTCCATGGCGGTACACATCTCGGAGTCCCTCCATGGCGGTACACATCTCGGAGTCCCTCCATGACGGTACACATCTCGGAGCCCCTCCATGGCGGTACACATCTCGGAGTCCCTCCATGACAGTACACATCTCGGAGCCCCTCCATGGCAGTACACATCTCGGAGTCCCTCCATGGCAGTACACATCTCGGAGTCCCTCCATGGCAGTACACATCTCGGAGCCCCTCCATGGCAGTACACATCTCGGAGTCCCTCCATGGCAGTACACATCTCGGAGTCCCTCCATGGCAGTACACATCTCGGAGTCCCTCCATGGCAGTACACATCTCGGAGTCCCTCCATGGCAGTACACATCTCGGAGCCCCTCCATGACAGTACACATCTCGGAGCCCCTCCATGGCAGTACACATCTCGGAGTCCCTCCATGGCAGTACACATCTCGGAGCCCCTCCATGGCAGTACACATCTCGGAGTCCCTCCATGGCAGTACACATCTCGGAGTCCCTCCATGACAGAACACATCTCGGAGTCCCTCCATGACAGTACACATCTCGGAGCCCCTCCATGGCAGTACACATCTCGGAGCCCCTCCATGACGGTACACATCTCGGAGCCCCTCCATGGCAGTACACATCTCGGAGTCCCTCCATGGCAGTACACATCTCGTAGCCCCTCCATGACAGTACACATCTCGGAGTCCCTCCATGACAGTACACATCTCTGAGTCCCTCCATGGCGGTACACATCTCGGAGCCCCTCCATGGCAGTACACATCTCGGAGTCCCTCCATGGCAGTACACATCTCGGAGCCCCTCCATGACAGTACACATCTCGGAGTCCCTCCATTGCAGTACACATCTCGGAGTCCCTCCATGGCAGTGCACATCTCGGAGTCCCTCCATGCCAGTACACATCTCGGAGACCCTCCATGACAGTACACATCTCGGAGTCCCTCCATGACAGTACACACGGTGGGGTTTATGCTCCCATTTCCTGCGTGGTAGGATCGCCTTTGCCACAGCGTTTAAAAGGCTCCTCCAGCCGGATCCCCACTCACACGTTCAGCCGAAGGGAAACTGAAGAGGGCGGTGCCCAAAAAGGGAGGACCGCAAAGTGTCTTTAACATGATTCCCGCTGCGAAGTGCTTGTCAAAGAGTCAGCCAAGGTGCCCAGTGGCTGCGACGGCATGCGCGGTGCAAACAAGGTACGGCCCCGGTGTGTGCCCGCGCGCCACGGCACAATGCGCAATCACATTTAGCAAAGACACGGATCTTGTCTTTGCTAGTGGTGACGGCCTCCCCTTCGCGTGCTGCCTGGAGTCCAACAGGTGGCGCTGCTGCAAGGAACGAGCGCCGCCAAGCAACCCGCCACACGCGCGCCGCCAAGCTCCCGGCCACGCGCGCACTGCAGCCTCACTCTGCCAAATAGCAACGCAGAGCGAAATGGGTAAGACCCTTCACAGTCCTCCATTTTTTTTATCTATGTGCCCATAAAGTTTTTTAGATTGGCCCTTGTTCCCCCTTCTTGTAGCAGTGCCCCGCCCTCTGCGTGTTCCATTCTGCAGGGAGCACGACAACGCCAACCTTCAGCGGCCATCCACTCTGAGCACTTTCTGCTCCTTCAGTCGCGTTAAATGGAGCTTGCGTCTCCTGTTCGCGGATGTGGCGATTCAGATACAGATGCAGCGGCCGTTATTCGAACACTTCACGCGCTGTATACCTCGGAATACCCGTGTCACGGCGCGGGATTACTTCCAGCCGTACCGCCTTAAGACGCGAGCGCAGAAAATGGCATTTTAGTGTATTGGCTTTAAAACACCTGAAAGTGACACAGTCGCACAGTCGCAGAGTAACAGAGTGACACAGTCGCACAGTCGCAGAGTAACAGAGTGACACAGTCGCACAGTCGCAGAGTAACAGAGTGACACAGTGGCACAGCACTGTGCACATTGCAATTCATTCATTTCTGCCACGGATCCGCGAAGAATTGCACGCAAAGAAATCAGAATGCATGAAATTCAAACAAAGCAACCGCGATAAACACGGGTGCCTGGTGTGATTGGCGGCGTGAATGCCGCGTGGAATACAGCAGCGCACACGAAAACGGCGCCGTGAAATGTTTGAATAAAGGCCGCCGCATCTGTAGATGTTGTGGGCGGGTGGTGTGATGGGGTCGTCGAGACGCCGGTAGTCTCCGCCGTCCCGTTTGCTACCACCATCAAACTATGATTTCTTCAATTCAGCTACCAAGCGGGACTTAATGAACGCTGCTGATGTTATGTTCTAAGGCCCAGCTCTATCTATCTATCTATCTATCTATCTATCTATATATATATATATACACTTCAACACTTTATTCTTGATGAACATTTCAATTATATTTTCATTGCATTTTACTTCATATCATTCGATCTGTTGGATCACAGTGCTGTGGATCTGTTGGATCACAGTGCTGTGGATCTGTTGGATCACAGTGCTGTGGATCTGTTGGATCACAGTGCTGTGGATCTGTTGGATCACAGTGCTGTGGATCTGTTGGATCACAGCGCTGTGGATCTGTTGGATCACAGCGCTGTGGATCTGTTGGATCACAGCGCTGTGGATCTGTTGGATCACAGCGCTGTGGATCTGTTGGATCACAGTGCTGTGGATCTGTTGGATCACAGTGCTGTGGATCTTGCTAGCACTGATGTTTGGATTGGTTGCCACCCAATATGTTTAACCGAGCTGCCAGGACTTTCCTCAAACTCCATTACATCATAGAGCACAATTAGTGTCCTCAAATAAGAATAAATACATTAAAAAAATGACTTTTGGGACGGGGAAAATTGCGTACCGTCATGGAAAGACTCAGAAGAATATATTTCTCTATCCCCCTTCCCATGACAGGACACAGAATCGGGATGTACCAAAGCAGTCCAAATTAAGGATGGGAAGAGTCTGGGACTATGGCTAGTAAAAACTTTCTTCCAAACCTCGCCACGAGAGACCGATACAATAAGTTAGATGTAGCTAATAAATGTATTCTGAGAAGACCATGTAGGAGCCTTACATGAAGTAGCCCTGGACCTAGAAGAATGAGCCTTAATCCCTAATGGACAATCTTGGTGATTAAGGTTATAGGCCTCTTGTATACTTAGCTAGATCTATCTAGTGATGGAAGGAAAACAGAAAGGGAAGTCGATTCTGATTACGAAAAACTGTACGAACAACCGGTCTGAACTATAACTCTGATTTAACAACCTAATAAGATCAGGTTCTAACCACATCTAAACAATGCAAATGCTCCTCCATTTTAGCCTTGGGGTTTGGACAGATCCAATGTGATCATTCTTCCTCCATATATGGGGGTAAATGAGAATTTTTATCAGGTAGTGTTAGGACCTGCAAATTTGGTCATGCCATGATGTGGCTTGCAGGCTTATAACGCTTTGGTCAAAGGGTTTAACTAAATTACCCTTTTTCAAGAGATATATAGGTATTTCACTGTGTGTTTTTGTCATATTGGATGTAGCTTTGGGCTTTCTGTCTTTCGTTGTATACATTTGGCCACGCCCAGTAGCACTCCTTTTGACACACACACACACACACAATATGTTTTGGTGTTTCTTGAGCTTGCTGGGATCCTGTGTGTTTATTAACTTTTCCCCAAGGCTTCAGAAAGTTGGTCCGTAATAATCGGATATGGAACTGTGCCCATGGCACTGATTCAATGGCCGAGGTGAAGAGACTCGGCACTCTTGTACACTGGCCCGCAACAGTAGGATGGCTCTGACGCAGCTCTTTCACTGCTCAGGAAATCTTGAGGTAAAAAGACTGCCAATGCTGATCCTGTTTTTGGCGACCACACTTCCGGAAGTAGCTCAGTGGGTGTAGCGCGGCTTAAGGACCGGCATAAAGCCTTTCCCAAGGCAAAAAAAAAAACTCATCTGAGGCCTGGATCCTGATCCAGAACCTTGATCCTGATCCAGAACCTTGATCCTGACCCAGAAGTGCATTATTTCCGTACCCAAGAGGATTTTTCATGTATACTTACCATAGCAGAGGGACCAGATCACGGGGGCGAGAAAGACCTGTGAGAAGATTTGCCGATAGCTACGCCGAAGCAGAGGGACCAGACCCCAGAGGCTGCACCAGACCTCCATCAGTGTCGCCGATATACACGCCGACGCGGAGTCACTGAGTCAAGGTGCATGCTTTTTCCAGACCTCTATCAGAGGGTATTGTCGGTGTACGCGCCGGAGCGGAGTGACCGGATCATGGAGATAGCTTCGTCCAATATCCTTTTTGGAATAGTTTTCTCCCTGTTCAAAATCGTCTACACATGCAGGTAGAAAATATGTCTGGGTTGTGAGATGTCTGGGTTTCTGTGGAAGGGTCGCTCTTGTGCGATAATGGTCCTTGTGCAGTCACGTCCAGAGCTTTCCCCTAACCTGGGTATCACGGGAGGCCAGGCAGTTTGCACCTTTTTAACCAGGATCATTCACTTTGCAAAACAAGGTAATGAAATAAATTGTAATTTATTCGCACAAATTCGCTTACACACAATGATACAGAAAATACAGGCGAAAAACACACTTACTGGGGGTTTTGGGGTCGAAAACTAGACTCTCCTAGGTGCAGGGAACTCTAAATAAGAGTTTTACCCTGACCAGGGGTTAGCCCGGAATCTCCTGGTTCCCAAATCGGCGTGAATTTCCACACGCCACCGCTCCCTTCTCTTGAGAACTTTTGACCGCGAGCTACCACCAATTCTCTGGAACCGAAATCGGCATGAAATCCCAGCCGCGTCAGCTACGGTCGTTTTTGAGAACTTGGTCCAAAAAGCTGGACTTAGAATCTGGTAGGCAGGCTTCCTGGCTTGAAATCAAAGTCGGCTGCTCTGCTATTCGCGCAAGAGCAACTTTGAAAAACCCGCCCGCTCTCTTTCTACTGGGAATCTCAAATCTCATTGGCTTAGACCAGGGGGGCGCAAACTTTTTTCCCTGCGCCCCCCTGACGGCTGTCCCCTCGCTCCCGCGCCCCCCCCAACCCCAACTTACCCGCGCTCCGGCGTAATGACGTCACGTTGCCATAGCAACGTGACGTCACATGACCTCGCAGCGTCATTTTGACGCCGCGTTGCCATGGCGCCGCAGGGAGGAAGCCGCCGGAGCCACGGTAAGTTAGGTTTACAGAGGCCCTGCAGCTCCCCCGGCACTTAATTTAAGTGCCTTCGGGAAGCGCGCGGGGCCTCTGTAAACCCCGCGCCCCCCGTCGGCAGTGTCGCGCCCCCCCTGGGCTATCTATCCATACACTATCTATGGGACTTAGACAGAACTCTGAGAGTCCCCCCACAACCTTATCTACGGTTGGGGCACCCCACAAACCCAATACCGGTTCTGGGATAGCCCGCAGCTACAGGACACTTATTCCTCCCTGTGCCCCATTCACCTTTCTGGGCTATGCTGAAGCAGGGTACCCTATTGTTGAGTCGCGCAAGCGTTTTCAAGGGGAGGTATTGCCGGGACAATGTGCCTACGTGTATCTAAGAATCAGGCATGATTCCCGGGTACATTTATAGGGGAACCAGTAACTCAGGACCCCAACTACCTAGGCAGATTCTGTCAACTGTTCCTCCGCAACCCCACCTTAAAACTCATCCCCCAGCAATCCCTGCTCGCTGGCACGCCCGGAAATGCATCCCCAGCAATCCCTGCTCGCTGGCACGCCCGGAAATGCATCCCCAGCAATCCCTGCTCGCTGGCACGCCCAGAAACTCATCCCCCAGCAATCCCTGCTCGCTGGCACGCCCGGAAACTCATACACCAGCAATCCCCGCTCGCTGGCACGCCCGGAAACTCATACACCAGCAATCCCCGCTCGCTGGCACGCCCGGAAACTCATCCCCCAGCAATCCCTGCCTGTTGGCCTGACCGGAAACTCACCCCCCAGCAATCCCCGCTCTCTGGCACGCCCGGAAACTCATCCCCCAGCAATCCCCGCTCTCTGGCACGCCCGGAAACTCATCCCCCAGCAACCCCTGCTCGCTGGCACGCCCGGAAACTCATCCCCCAGCAACTCCTGCTCGCTGGCACGCCCGGAAACTCATCCCCCAGCAATCCCTGCTCGCTGGCACGCCCGGAAACTCATCCCCCAGCAATCCCTGCTCGCTGGCACGCCTGGAAACTCATCCCCCAGCAATCCCTGCTCGCTGGAACGCCCAGAAACTCATCCCCCAGCAATCCCTGCTCGCTGGCACGCCCGGAAACTCATCCCCCAGCAATCCCTGCTCGCTGGCACGCCCGGAAACTCATCCCCCAGCAATCCCTGCTTGCTGGCACGCCCGGAAACTCATACCCTAGCAATCCCCGCTCGCTGGCACGCCCGGAAACTCACCCCCCAGCAATCCCCGCTCGCTGGCACGCCCGGAAACTCATCCCCCAGCAATCCCTGCTCGCTGGCACGCCCGGAAACTCATACACCAGCAATCCCCGCTCGCTGGCACGCCCGGAAACTCATCCCCCAGCCATCCCCGCTCGCTGGCACGCCCAGAAACTCATCCCCCAGCAATCCCCGCTCGCTGGCACGCCCGGAAACTCATCCCCCAGCAATCCCTGCTCACTGGCACGCCCGGAAACTCATCCCCCAGCAATCCCTGCTCACTGGCACGCCCGGAAAGGTAAAAACACAAAATACTTTCATTGCGCAAAGTACATTTGAATCATACACTGTTAATGGGCTCAAGAGCTAACTCTCTTGGACCCTTATACTCGGTTCAGGGGTAACCAATAATGGGGTTTAACCTTTGAGAGCCTGGTTACCCCCTCACCGTCACACTGGGCTCACCTCCATACAAGTTGCTGTAGTTTTGACTGCAGCCCACAGCCGGCGCTGACCCGTGCAGGCCGAGGGTGCTGGGCGGCAGCTCGTGGAAAGAGAGGGGCTTCACCCCCCGAGCACCGTCTGCTGTGGCAGGTTTGCTGAACGGGTTCCCCGGATCAGTCTGCGGCAGAACGGTTCCGTCTCCGCTGCTCCCTGTAGGGGAGAACAGTGTGAAAACCCGATCAGCCCAACGCAGAAGCGCAACTCATTACTTGGGCCCCCTGTTCCAAACCTAATGAACCCAGCCACCCCAGTCTTAAGGGATCATTTAGATTGTAAGCTGTTCGTGCAAGGAACCCCCATGTCTAATCTTTACTTTTATATTTGGCCCCTACTCCCCCATAATGCAGGACCCGTGAGAATCCCTGGCAGGGCCGAGCTCACCCCGCACATCGCTGGTCTCTACAGAGAGGCTCAGACCGTCGAGCGCGCCCTCCAGATCCTGCACTTGCTTCAGTAACCTCTCCCCCCGGTCAGGCAGGGCCTGCAGATTGACCGTCGCTAACGTAGCCTGGAGAAAGGGAGACACGGGACACACTTACAGACGGTAAGGACGGCGCGGCCGACCTGCACCTTTCTGAGCAGCACATACACTGAAAGGACCGTTAGACTAAGCCTCCAGGACTGGACACCACCCCCATCCGCCCGCTGAACACAGGAGCGCTGACCTCACCTAGGGAAACGGCAATCACATACAAACGGTCAGCGTCCGCTCAAAGAGCCGGGACTTCTCTTACTAAATATATTACAAATTTACAGACAAGGCACGTGCAGATTAGGCTGTGGCCCCTGACCGTGGTGGGTGTGGGTGGGTGTGGTGCGTCTAGGAGTGTGTATTGTGCGTCTAACAACTTTAGCCACCTCCGCCCAGCTTTCCCTGTGGCCGTGCGCCCGAGATGCGGCCGTTGTTATAACAGAAGAGCCGCCTGCTGCGGGGTTCCTGCCCCTGTTGGCCGTTCCCTATTACCAGGTGAGTGAGAATCGGCATTAACGTGCTGCGATGGACGAGCAGCGGCTACACAGGAAGGATTAGCCCTTCCTCTCTATTTTCCCTGACCAGGATTTGGAGGCCATTTTGGTAGCCCAGGTCTGGATTATTTTGATGAACAGGAGAGGTGCTATTTAATAAAGAGGAATCTCGCCCCCGTGTTGGTGGAAGGTCCGTATGTATGATGACTACAAAGTGACGGACTGGTGTCTGTAATACACATTAACATGTTTAATTCATAACGAGCCCCGTTCTCTGCCCTGCAATGTACAGTAAAGGTTAACCCTTCCCTCAGAATAGCCTCGGAACAGATGGGGTCAATGTTACCCCCACCGGGCAGACAGACCTTCTTCTGCTTGAGTTGAGAAGTTAGCTGGGAGTGCAGAGCTGCGGTGCTTTGCGTCTCTGTCTGCAGAGCAAACCCTGGGAAGGAGGGGATGGTTCTCTGCTTCCCTTCTCCCGATGTCCTTGTAGGAGGCAGCTTCCCCGCTCCGGGCTGAGAGCAAACAAACACCACATCGTCCTCGTTCTCGTGGGCCTGGCTGCTGCTTTTCTGTGACCCCGTGCCCAGCTCTCTGGGGACTTTGGCCGTGTCCTTACTGTGACCTTCAGACAGGCCGGCTGTCCCCTCAATGTTCTTTGTGTTGCTGTGCAGCTGTGATATCCCGTCCTTGTCACTTCCCTCTGGAGCTTGGTCTTTCTGACACTTGGCATTACTGTCCCTTGTCCCCTCACTGTTATCAGAGTCACCTCCCTGGCGAGTACAGTCTTCAGACCGCTCACCCTCCGGAGCCTTATTGAACCTCTCCCTGGCATCCTTCTCTGCAGGTCTTCCATCCTTCTCCGCCATCCTATTCTTCACCTTCAGCCCGGCCGGCAGCTCCTTGCCCCTCCATCCCTGGAATGAGACGTTCTCCTCCCCTGTGCTTGCGATTGCCTTATTCTCCCAGTGTTTCTCCTCCGCAGGCCTCCTCTCTTCGCTGATCTGCTTCCACAGGACGGGCTTGGGCCCCTCGTTGAGGACTTTGAAGGGATTTCTTTGGGGGTTTTCAGTCTTCCCTGAGGGGGGCTGGGACAGCTCGCTTTGAATCCCTTTGTGATTTGCCTCCTGGAAGAAGAGGGGGAGAAATATTTATGTACCACAATAAATGAGTACATTGGTTAATATACACAATTATTTTCAGCTGTAAAACAATGCAACGCTGTGCCAATACTGTGCTGAATACTAAACATCAGCTTAAAATCTGTAAGTACAAGTAAGCAACTAGTGCAAAACAGAGGTATATTCCGATTTCATTACAACCATAAGCAGAATGAGAACGTATTCCTTATTACAAGCTGTAGCGATACAATAATCTGCATGTATTATCGGCCACGTCTAGCAAACACACACAGGACTACGTACTCGCACTCAGGGCCACATGTATTAAGGTGTGTAAAGCTAGCGAACGGGATATACAGTGCTTTACGGGTTAGCACCGCTGACTGGATATATGCTATAATTCAATAAGAGTGATTGAAAGTGACATGTACTTTAACTGCAGTAATTGGCAATTACTTGGTCATGTAATTTCTCTTTTTTTAAAAGTGTTCCATAAAGAAGGCCCCAGAGCCTAACTCACGGTACAGTATACACCTGTCATAAATAAGGCCCCAGAGCCTAACTCCCGGTACAGTATACACCTTACTGTCATAAATAAGGCCCCAGAGCCTAACTCCCGGTACAGTATACACCTTACTGTCATAAATAAGGCCCCAGAGCCTAACTCCCGGTAAAGTATACACCTTACTGTCATAAATAAGGCCCCAGAGCCAAACTCCCGGTACAGTATACACCGTACCGTCATAAATAAGGCCCCAGAGCCTAACTCCCGGTACAGTATACACCGTACTGTCATAAATAAGGCCCAAGAGCCTAACTCCCGGTACAGTATACACCTTGCTGTCATAAATAAGGCCCCAGAGCCTAACTCCCGGTACAGTATACACCGTACCGTCATAAATAAGGCCCCAGAGCCTAACGCCCGGTACAGTATACACCTTGCTGTCATAAATAAGGCCCCAGAGCCTAACTCCCGGTACAGTATACACCTTACTGTCATAAATAAGGCCCCAGAGCCTAACTCCCGGTACAGTATACACCTTACTGTCATAAATAAGGCCCCAGAGCCTAACTCCCGGTACAGTATACACCTTACTATCATAAATAAGGCCCCAGAGCCTAACTCCCGGTACAGTATACACCGTACTGTTATAAATAAGGCCCCAGAGCCTAACTCCCGGTACAGTATACACCTGTCATAAATAAGGCCCCAGAGCCTAACTCCCGGTACAGTATACACCTTGCTGTCATAAATAAGTCCCCAGAGCCTAACTCCCGGTACAGTATACACCTTACTATCATAAATAAGGCCCCAGAGCCTAACTCCCGGTACAGTATACACCTGTCATAAATAAGGCCCCAGAGCCTAACTCCCGGTACAGTATACACCGTACTGTTATAAATAAGGCCCCAGAGCCTAACTCCCGGTACAGTATACACCTGTCATAAATAAGGCCCCAGAGCCTAACTCCCGGTACAGTATACACCTTGCTGTCATAAATAAGGCCCCAGAGCCTAACTCACGGTACAGTATACACCTTGCTGTCATAAATAAGGCCCCAGAGCCTAACTCACGGTACAGTATACACCGTACTATCATAAATAAGGCCCCAGAGCCTAACTCCCGGTACAGTATACAACTTGCTGTCATAAATAAGGCCCCAGAGCCTAACTCACGGTACAGTATACACCTTGCTGTCATAAATAAGGCCCCAGAGCCTAACTCCCGGTACAGTATACACCGTACTATCATAAATAAGGCCCCAGAGCCTAACTCCCGGTACAGTATACACCTTACTATCATAAATAAGGCCCCAGAGCCTAACTCCCGGTACAGTATACACCTTACTATCATAAATAAGGCCCCAGAGCCTAACTCCCGGTAAAGTATACACCTTACTGTCATAAATAAGGCCCCAGAGCCTAACTCCGGTACAGTATACACCTTACTGTCATAAATAAGGCCCCAGAGCCTAACCCCCGGTACAGTATACACCTTACTGTCATAAATAAGGCCCCAGAGCCTAACTCCCGGTACAGTATACACCTTACTGTCATAAATAAGGCCCCAGAGCCTAACTCCCGGTACAGTATACACCGTACTGTTATAAATAAGGCCCCAGAGCCTAACTCCCGGTACAGTATACACCTTACTGTCATAAATAAGGCCCCAGAGCCTAACTCCCGGTACAGTATACACCGTACCGTCATAAATAAGGCCCCAGAGCCTAACTCCCGGTACAGTATACACCGTACTGTTATAAATAAGGCCCCAGAGCCTAACTCGCGGTACAGTATACACCGTACCGTCATAAATAAGGCACCAGAACCTAACTCCCGGTACAGTATACACCTTACTGTCATAAATAAGGCCCCAGAGCCTAACTCCCGGTACAGTATACACCTTACTGTCATAAATAAGGCCCCAGAGCCTAACTCCCGGTACAGTATACACCTTACTATCATAAATAAGGCCCCAGAGCCTAACTCCCGGTACAGTATACACCTGTCATAAATAAGGCCCCAGAGCCTAACTCCCGGTACAGTATACACCTTACTGTCATAAATAAGGCCCCAGAGCCTAACTCCCGGTACAGTATACACCTTACTGTCATAAATAAGGCCCCAGAGCCTAACTCCCGGTACAGTATACGCCGTACTGTTATAAATAAGGCCCCAGAGCCTAACTCCCGGTACAGTATACGCCTTACTATCATTTGGGACAGTGCGCGTGCTACTGTACCTGCCAGGGGATGTATGTGGACAGTGTACGTGGTACTGTACCTGCCAGGGGATGTATGTGGGACAGTGCGCGTGCTACTGTACCTGCCAGGGGATGTATGTGGGACAGTGTACGTGGTACTGTACCTGCCAGGGGATGTATGTGGGACAGTGTACGTGGTACTGTACCTGCCAGGGGATGTATGTGGGACAGTGTGTGTGGTACTGTACCTGCCAGGGGATGTATGTGGGACAGTGTGTGGTACTGTATCTGCCAGGGGATGTATGTGGGACAGTGCGTGGTACTGTACCTGCCAGGGGATGTATGTGGGACAGTGTGTGGTACTGTACCTGCCAGGGGATGTATGTGGGACAGTGCGTGGTACTGTACCTGCCAGGGGATGTATGTGAGACAGTGTGTGGTACTGTACCTGCCAGGGGATGTATGTGGGACAGTGTGTGTGGTACTGTACCTGCCAGGGGATGTATGTGGGACAGTGTGTGGGACTGTACCTGCCATGGGACGTATGTGGGACAGTGTGTCTGGTACTGTACCTGCCAGGGGACGTATGTGGGACAGTGTGTGTGGTACTTTACCTGCCAGGGGACGTATGTGGGACTGTGTGTGTAGTACTGTACCTGCCAGGGGATGTATGTGGGACAGTATGTGGTACTGTACCTGCCAGGGGATGTATGTGGGACAGTGTGTGTGGTACTGTACCTGCCAGGGGATGTATGTGGGACAGTGTGTGTGGTACTGTACCTGCCACGGGATGTTTCCACACCACTTCTTCCCATCGCTCTTGCTCTTCACGCAGCGATAGTACAGCCTGGGAGAGGAGGACACATTACTACATCAGAGGTTTCAACAAGGCCGCAGTCCAGCCAGGAAAGGAAGAGAGATATACATATATATCCCTCCCGGGGGCTTCCCTCGCGCAGGGATCACTCACCGATTACAGGAAAGGAAGCGAGATATACATATATATCACTCCCGGGGGCTTCCCTCGCGCAGGGATCCCTCACCGATTACAGGTCAGGAAGCGAGGTATACATATATATCCCTCCCGGGGGCTTCCCTCGCGCAGGGATCACTCACCGATTACAGGAAGCGAGATATACATATATATCACTCCCGGGGGCTTCCCTCGCGCAGGGATCCCTCACCGATTACAGGAAAGGAAGCGAGATATACATATATATCACTCCCGGGGGCTTCCCTCGCGCAGGGATCCCTCACCGATTACAGGAAGCGAGATATACATATATATCACTCCCGGGGGCTTCCCTCGCGCAGGGATCCCTCACCGATTACAGGAAGCGAGATATACATATATATCACTCCCGGGGGCTTCCCTCGCGCAGGGATCACTCACCGATTACAGGAAAGGAAGCGAGATATACATATATATCACTCCCGGGGGCTTCCCTCGCGCAGGGATCCCTCACCGATTACAGGTCAGGAAGCGAGATATACATATATATCACTCCCGGGGGCTTCCCTCGCGCAGGGATCCCTCACCGATTACAGGAAAGGAAGCGAGATATACATATATATCACTCCCGGGGGCTTCCCTCGCGCAGGGATCACTCACCGATTACAGGAAGCGAGATATACATATATATCACTCCCGGGGGCTTCCCTCGCGCAGAGATCACTCACCGATTACAGGAAGCGAGATATACATATATATCCCTCCCAGGGGCTTCCCTCGCGCAGGGATCACTCACCGATTACAGGAAAGGAAGCGAGATATACATATATATCACTCCCGGGGGCTTCCCTCGCGCAGGGATCACTCACCGATTACAGGAAAGGAAGCGAGATATACATATATATCACTCCCGGGGGCTTCCCTCGCGCAGGGATCACTCACCGATTACAGGAAAGGAAGCGAGAAATACATATATATCTCTCCCGGGGGCTTCCCTCGCGCAGGGATCACTCACCGATTACAGGTCAGGAAGCGAGATATACATATATATCACTCCCGGGGGCTTCCCTCGCGCAGGGATCACTCACCGATTACAGGAAAGGAAGCGAGATATACATATATATCACTCCCGGGGGCTTCCCTCGCGCAGGGATCACTCACCGATTACAGGAAGCGAGATATACATATATATCACTCCCGGGGGCTTCCCTCGCGCAGGAATCACTCACCGATTACAGGTCAGGAAGCGAGATAAACATATATATCACTCCCGGGGGCTTCCCTCGCGCAGGGATCACTCACCGATTACAGGAAAGGAAGCGAGATATACATATATATCACTCCCGGGGGCTTCCCTCGCGCAGGGATCACTCACCGATTACAGGAAGCGAGATATACATATATATCCCTCCCGGGGGCTTCCCTCGCGCAGGGATCACTCACCGATTACAGGTCAGGAAGCGAGATAAACATATATATCACTCCCGGGGGCTTCCCTCGCGCAGGGATCACTCACCGATTACAGGAAAGGAAGCGAGATATACATATATATCACTCCCGGGGGCTTCCCTCGCGCAGGGATCCCTCACCAATTACAGGTCAGGAAGCGAGATATACATATATATCACTCCCGGGGGCTTCCCTCGCGCAGGGATCCCTCACCAATTACAGGTCAGGAAGCGAGATATACATATATATCCCTCCCGGGGGCTTCCCCCGCGCCGGGATCCCTCACCGATTACAGGAAGCGAGATATACATATATATCCCTCCCGGGGGCTTCCCTCGCGCAGGGATCACTCACCGATTACAGTAAGCGAGATGTACATATAAATCACTCCCGGGGGCTTCCCCCGCGCAGGGATCACTCACCGATTACAGGAAAGGAAGCGAGATATACATATATATCTCTCCCGGGGGCTTCCCTCGCGCAGGGATCCCTCACCGATTACAGGTCAGGAAGCGAGATATACATATATATCACTCCCGGGGGCTTCCCTCCCGCAGGGATCACTCACCGATTACAGGAAAGGAAGCGAGATATACATATATATCACTCCCGGGGGCTTCCCTCGCGCAGGGATCACTCACCGATTACAGTAAGCGAGATGTACATATAAATCACTCCCGGGGGCTTCCCCCGCGCAGGGATCACTCACCGATTACAGGAAAGGAAGCGAGATATACATATATATCTCTCCCGGGGGCTTCCCTCGCGCAGGGATCACTCACCGATTACAGGAAAGGAAGCGAGATATACATATATATCCCTCCCGGGGGATTCCCTCCCGCAGGGATCCCTCACCGATTACAGGTCAGGAAGCGAGATATACATATATATCACTCCCGGGGGCTTCCCTCCCGCAGGGATCACTCACCGATTACAGGAAAGGAAGCGAGATATACATATATATCACTCCCGGGGGCTTCCCTCGCGCAGGGATCACTCACCGATTACAGGAAAGGAAGCGAGATATACATATATATCCCTCCCGGGGGCTTCCCTCGCGCAGGGATCACTCACCGATTACAGGTCAGGAAGCGAGATATACATATATATCCCTCCCGGGGGCTTCCCTCGCGCAGGGATCCCTCACCGATTACAGGTCAGGAAGCGAGATATACATATATATCACTCCCGGGGGCTTCCCTCGCTCAGGGATCCCTCACCGATTACAGGTCAGGAAGCGAGATATACATATATATCCCTCCCGGGGACTTCCCTCGCGCAGGGATCCCTCACCGATTACAGGAAAGGAAGCGAGATATACATATATATCACTCCCGGGGGCTTCCCTCGCGCAGGGATCCCTCACCGATTACAGGTCAGGAAGCGAGATATACATATATATCACTCCCGGGGGCTTCCCTCGCGCAGGGATCCCTCACCGATTACAGGTCAGGAAGCGAGATATACATATATATCACTCCCGGGGGCTTCCCTCGCGCAGGGATCCCTCACCGATTACAGGTCAGGAAGCGAGATATACATATATATCCCTCCCGGGGGCTTCCCTCGCGCAGGGATCACTCACCGATTACAGGAAAGGAAGCGAGATATACATATATATCACTCCCGGGGGCTTCCCTCGCGCAGGGATCCCTCACCGATTACAGGAAGCGAGATATACATATACATCACTCCCGGGGGCTTCCCTCGCACAGGGATCCCTCACCGATTACAGGTCAGGAAGCGAGATATACATATATATCTCTCCCGGGGGCTTCCCTCGCGCAGGGATCCCTCACCGATTACAGGAAGCGAGATATACATATATATCCCTCCCGGGGGCTTCCCTCGCGCAGGGATCCCTCACCGATTACAGGTCAGGAAGCGAGATATACATATATATCTCTCCCGGGGGCTTCCCTCGCGCAGGGATCACTCACCGATTACAGGAAGCGAGATATACATATATATCACTCCCGGGGGCTTCCCTCGCGCAGGGATCCCTCACCGATTACAGGAAGCGAGATATACATATATATCACTCCCGGGGGCTTCCCTCGCGCAGGGATCACTCACCGATTACAGGTCAGGAAGCGAGATATACATATATATCACTCCCGGGGGCTTCCCTCGCGCAGGGATCCCTCACCGATTACAGGTCAGGAAGCGAGATATACATATATATCACTCCCGGGGGCTTCCCTCGCGCAGGGATCCCTCACCGATTACAGGTCAGGAAGCGAGATATACATATATATCCCTCCCGGGGGCTTCCCTCGCGCAGGGATCACTCACCGATTACAGGAAAGGAAGCGAGATATACATATATATCACTCCCGGGGGCTTCCCTCGCGCAGGGATCCCTCACCGATTACAGGAAGCGAGATATACATATATATCACTCCCGGGGGCTTCCCTCGCGCAGGGATCCCTCACCGATTACAGGTCAGGAAGCGAGATATACATATATATCTCTCCCGGGGGCTTCCCTCGCGCAGGGATCCCTCACCGATTACAGGAAGCGAGATATACATATATATCCCTCCCGGGGGCTTCCCTCGCGCAGGGATCCCTCACCGATTACAGGTCAGGAAGCGAGATATACATATATATCTCTCCCGGGGGCTTCCCTCGCGCAGGGATCACTCACCGATTACAGGAAGCGAGATATACATATATATCACTCCCGGGGGCTTCCCTCGCGCAGGGATCCCTCACCGATTACAGGAAGCGAGATATACATATATATCACTCCCGGGAGCTTCCCTCGCGCAGGGATCACTCACCGATTACAGGTCAGGAAGCGAGATATACATATATATCACTCCCGGGGGCTTCCCTCGCGCAGGGATCACTCACCGATTACAGGAAAGGAAGCGAGATATACATATATATCACTCCCGGGGGCTTCCCTCGCGCAGGGATCACTCACCGATTACAGGAAGCGAGATATACATATATATCCCTCCCGGGGGCTTCCCTCGCGCAGGGATCACTCACCGATTACAGGAAAGGAAGCGAGATATACAGATATATCACTCCCGGGGGCTTCCCTCGCGCAGGGATCACTCACCGATTACAGGAAGCGAGATATACATATATATCCCTCCCGGGGGCTTCCCTCGCACAGGGATCACTCACCGATTACAGGTCAGGAAGCGAGATATACATATATATCACTCCCGGGGGCTTCCCTCGCGCAGGGATCCCTCACCGATTACAGGAAGCGAGATATACATATATATCCCTCCCGGGGGCTTCCCTCGCGCAGGGATCACTCACCGATTACAGGAAAGGAAGCGAGATATACATATATATCACTCCCGGGGGCTTCCCTCCCGCAGGGATCTCTCACCGATTACAGGAAAGGAAGCGAGATATACATATATATCACTCCCGGGGGTTTCCCTCGCGCAGGGATCAGTCACCGATTACAGGTCAGGAAGCGAGATATACATATATATCCCTCCCGGGGGCTTCCCTCGCGCAGGGATCACTCACCGATTACAGGTCAGGAAGCGAGATATACATATATATTACTCCCGGGGGCTTCCCTCGCGCAGGGATCACTCACCGGTTACAGGTCAGGAAGCGAGATATACATATATATCACTCCCGGGGGCTTCCCTCGCGCAGGGATCCCTCACCGATTACAGGTCAGGAAGCGAGATATACATATATATCTCTCCCGGGGGCTTCCCTCGCGCAAGGATCCCTCACCGATTACAGGTCAGGAAGCGAGATATACATATATATCACTCCCGGGGGCTTCCCTCGCGCAGGGATCCCTCACCGATTACAGGAAGCGAGATTTACATATATATCACTCCCGGGGGCTTCCCTCGCGCAGGGATCCCTCACCGATTACAGGAAGCGAGATATACATATATATCACTCCCGGGGGCTTCCCTCGCGCAGGGATCACTCACCGATTACAGGACAGGAAGCGAGATATACATATATATCCCTCCCGGGGACTTCCCTCGCGCAGGGATCACTCACCGATTACAGGAAAGGAAGCGAGATATACATATATATCACTCCCGGGGGATTCCCTCGCGCAGGGATCACTCACCGATTACAGGTCATGAAGCGAGATATACATATATATCACTCCCGGGGGCTTCCCTCGCGCAGGGATCCCTCACCGATTACAGGAAAGGAAGCGAGATATACATATATATCACTCCCGGGGGCTTCCCTCGCGCAGGGATCACTCACCGATTACAGGTCAGGAAGCGAGATATACATATATATCCCTCCCGGGGACTTCCCTCGCGCAGGGATCACTCACCGATTACAGGAAAGGAAGCGAGATATACATATATATCACTCCCGGGGGATTCCCTCGCGCAGGGATCACTCACCGATTACAGGTCAGGAAGCGAGATATACATATATATCCCTCCCGGGGGCTTCCCTCGCGCAGGGATCACTCACCGATTAGAGGTCAGGAAGCGAGATATACATATATATCCCTCCCGGGGGCTTCCCTCGCGCAGGGATCACTCACCGATTACAGGACAGGAAGCGAGATATACATATATATCACTCCCGGGGGCTTCCCTCGCGCAGGGATCCCTCACCGATTACAGGAAGCGAGATATACATATATATCACTCCCGGGGGCTTCCCTCGCGCAGGGATCCCTCACCGATTACAGGTCAGGAAGCGAGATATACATATATATGACTCCCGGGGGCTTCCCTCGCGCAGGGATCACTCACCGATTACAGGAAGCGAGATATACATATATATCACTCCCGGGGGCTTCCCTCGCGCAGGGATCACTCACCGATTACCGGAAAGGAAGCGAGATATACATATATATCACTCCCGGGGGCTTCCCTCGCGCAGGGATCACTCACCGATTACAGGAAAGGAAGCGAGATATACATATATATCACTCCCGGGGGCTTCCCTCGCGCAGGGATCACTCACCGATTACAGGTCAGGAAGCGAGATATACATATATATCACTCCCGGGGGCTTCCCTCGCGCAGGGATCACTCACCGATTACAGGTCAGGAAGCGAGATATACATATATATCACTCCCGGGGGCTTCCCTCGCGCAGGGATCCCTCACCGATTACAGGAAAGGAAGCGAGATATACATATATATCACTCCCGGGGGCTTCCCTCGCGCAGGGATCACTCACCGATTACAGGAAAGGAAGCGAGATATACATATATATCACTCCCGGGGGCTTCCCTCGCGCAGGGATCACTCACCGATTACAGGAAGCGAGATATACATATATATCACTCCCGGGGGCTTCCCTCGCGCAGGGATCCCTCACCGATTACAGGAAAGGAAGCGAGATATACATATATATCACTCCCGGGGGCTTCCCTCGCGCAGGGATCACTCACCGATTACAGGTCAGGAAGCGAGATATACATATATATCCCTCCCGGGGACTTCCCTCGCGCAGGGATCACTCACCGATTACAGGAAAGGAAGCGAGATATACATATATATCACTCCCGGGGGATTCCCTCGCGCAGGGATCACTCACCGATTACAGGTCAGGAAGCGAGATATACATATATATCCCTCCCGGGGGCTTCCCTCGCGCAGGGATCACTCACCGATTAGAGGTCAGGAAGCGAGATATACATATATATCCCTCCCGGGGGCTTCCCTCGCGCAGGGATCACTCACCGATTACAGGACAGGAAGCGAGATATACATATATATCACTCCCGGGGGCTTCCCTCGCGCAGGGATCCCTCACCGATTACAGGAAGCGAGATATACATATATATCACTCCCGGGGGCTTCCCTCGCGCAGGGATCCCTCACCGATTACAGGTCAGGAAGCGAGATATACATATATATCCCTCCCGGGGGCTTCCCTCGCGCAGGGATCACTCACCGATTACAGGAAAAGAAGTGAGATATACATGTATATCACTCCCGGGGGCTTCCCTCGCGCAGGGATCCCTCACCGATTACAGGACAGGAAGCGAGATATACATATATATCACTCCCGGGGGCTTCCCTCGCGCAGGGATCCCTCACCGATTACAGGTCAGGAAGCGAGATATACATATATATCACTCCCGGGGGCTTCCCTCGCGCAGGGATCCCTCGCGCAGGGATCCCTCACCGATTACAGGAAAGGAAGCGAGATATACATATATATCTCTCCCGGGGGCTTCCCTCGCGCAGGGATCCCTCACCGATTACAGGAAAGGAAGCGAGATATACATATATATCTCTCCCGGGGGCTTCCCTCGCGCAGGGATCCCTCACCGATTACAGGAAAGGAAGCGAGATATACATATATATCTCTCCCGGGGGCTTCCCTCGCGCAGGGATCCCTCACCGATTACAGGAAAGGAAGCGAGATATACATATATATCCCTCCCGGGGGCTTCCCTCGCGCAGGGATCACTCACCGATTACAGGAAGCGAGATATACATATATATCACTCCCGGGGGCTTCCCTCGCGCAGGGATCCCTCACCGATTACAGGAAAGGAAGCGAGATATACATATATATCCCTCCCGGGGGCTTCCCTCGCGCAGGGATCCCTCACCGATTACAGGAAGCGAGATATACATATATATCACTCCCGGGGGCTTCCCTCGCGCAGGGATCCCTCACCGATTACAGGAAAGGAAGCGAGATATACATATATATCCCTCCCGGGGGCTTCCCTCGCGCAGGGATCACTCACCGATTACAGGAAAGGAAGCGAGATATACATATATATCACTCCCGGGGGCTTCCCTCGCGCAGGGATCACTCACCGATTACAGGAAGCGAGATATACATATATATCCCTCCCGGGGGCTTCCCTCGCGCAGGGATCACTCACCGATTACAGGAAAGGAAGCGAGATATACAGATATATCACTCCCGGGGGCTTCCCTCGCGCAGGGATCACTCACCGATTACAGGTCAGGAAGCGAGATATACATATATATCACTCCCGGGGGCTTCCCTCGCGCAGGGATCCCTCACCGATTACAGGAAGCGAGATATACATATATATCCCTCCCGGGGGCTTCCCTCGCGCAGGGATCACTCACCGATTACAGGAAAGGAAGCGAGATATACATATATATCACTCCCGGGGGCTTCCCTCCCGCAGGGATCTCTCACCGATTACAGGAAAGGAAGCGAGATATACATATATATCACTCCCGGGGGCTTCCCTCGCGCAGGGATCCCTCACCGATTACAGGTCAGGAAGCGAGATATACATATATATCCCTCCCGGGGGCTTCCCTCGCGCAGGGATCACTCACCGATTACAGGTCAGGAAGCGAGATATACATATATATTACTCCCGGGGGCTTCCCTCGCGCAGGGATCACTCACCGGTTACAGGTCAGGAAGCGAGATATACATATATATCACTCCCGGGGGCTTCCCTCGCGCAGGGATCCCTCACCGATTACAGGAAGCGAGATTTACATATATATCACTCCCGGGGGCTTCCCTCGCGCAGGGATAACTCACCGATTACAGGAAGCGAGATATACATATATATCACTCCCGGGGGCTTCCCTCGCGCAGGGATCACTCACCGATTACAGGACAGGAAGCGAGATATACATATATATCCCTCCCGGGGACTTCCCTCGCGCAGGGATCACTCACCGATTACAGGAAAGGAAGCGAGATATACATATATATCACTCCCGGGGGATTCCCTCGCGCAGGGATCACTCACCGATTACAGGTCATGAAGCGAGATATACATATATATCACTCCCGGGGGCTTCCCTCGCGCAGGGATCCCTCACCGATTACAGGAAAGGAAGCGAGATATACATATATATCACTCCCGGGGGCTTCCCTCGCGCAGGGATCACTCACCGATTACAGGTCAGGAAGCGAGATATACATATATATCCCTCCCGGGGACTTCCCTCGCGCAGGGATCACTCACCGATTACAGGAAAGGAAGCGAGATATACATATATATCACTCCCGGGGGATTCCCTCGCGCAGGGATCACTCACCGATTACAGGTCAGGAAGCGAGATATACATATATATCCCTCCCGGGGGCTTCCCTCGCGCAGGGATCACTCACCGATTAGAGGTCAGGAAGCGAGATATACATATATATCCCTCCCGGGGGCTTCCCTCGCGCAGGGATCACTCACCGATTACAGGACAGGAAGCGAGATATACATATATATCACTCCCGGGGGCTTCCCTCGCGCAGGGATCCCTCACCGATTACAGGAAGCGAGATATACATATATATCACTCCCGGGGGCTTCCCTCGCGCAGGGATCCCTCACCGATTACAGGTCAGGAAGCGAGATATACATATATATCACTCCCGGGGGCTTCCCTCGCGCAGGGATCACTCACCGATTACAGGAAAGGAAGCGAGATATACATATATATCACTCCCGGGGGCTTCCCTCGCGCAGGGATCACTCACCGATTACAGGAAAGGAAGCGAGATATACATATATATCACTCCCGGGGGCTTCCCTCGCGCAGGGATCACTCACCGATTACAGGTCAGGAAGCGAGATATACATATATATCACTCCCGGGGGCTTCCCTCGCGCAGGGATCACTCACCGATTACAGGTCAGGAAGCGAGATATACATATATATCACTCCCGGGGGCTTCCCTCGCGCAGGGATCCCTCACCGATTACAGGAAAGGAAGCGAGATATACATATATATCACTCCCGGGGGCTTCCCTCGCGCAGGGATCACTCACCGATTACAGGAAAGGAAGCGAGATATACATATATATCACTCCCGGGGGCTTCCCTCGCGCAGGGATCACTCACCGATTACAGGAAGCGAGATATACATATATATCACTCCCGGGGGCTTCCCTCGCGCAGGGATCCCTCACCGATTACAGGAAAGGAAGCGAGATATACATATATATCCCTCCCGGGGGCTTCCCTCGCGCAGGGATCACTCACCGATTACAGGAAAGGAAGCGAGATATACATATATATCACTCCCGGGGGCTTCCCTCGCGCAGGGATCACTCACCGATTACAGGTCAGGAAGCGAGAAATACATATATATCCCTCCCGGGGGCTTCCCTCGCGCAGGGATCACTCACCGATTACAGGAAAAGAAGTGAGATATACATGTATATCACTCCCGGGGGCTTCCCTCGCGCAGGGATCCCTCACCGATTACAGGACAGGAAGCGAGATATACATATATATCACTCCCGGGGGCTTCCCTCGCGCAGGGATCCCTCACCGATTACAGGAAAGGAAGCGAGATATACATACTGCACCGACACACTTTATTCGAGCAAATACCCAGTATGTACCTGGCAGATACCTGGAATGCGCCGCTCCTCACCTCTGACAAGCCCCGTTGTGTTTGCCTTCCCAGCCTGGGTTCATGCCTGGCTGACGGGCGGCTGATCTGTTAAATGATAATGATTAGGATTTAATAGGCTGCAATGCTTCGCGTGTCTACCAGATGGCATAAATTCATGAATTGTAATGCAGTATATATATATATACTGTGCAGTATTGCAGCCAGGGGGAATAAAATGCTTCAATCCCTGCCTGGAAAATACCTCAATGCACTCGGGCAGAAAACAGTCACAAACCTCAATACACCCGGGTATAACCGAATTCGTGGGACTAGCCGAGCTCGAATAAAGTGTGTCGCCAGTGTATATATCACTCCCGGGGGCTTCCCTCGCGCAGGGATCCCTCGCGCAGGGATCCCTCACCGATTACAGGAAAGGAAGCGAGATATACATATATATCTCTCCCGGGGGCTTCCCTCGCGCAGGGATCCCTCACCGATTACAGGAAAGGAAGCGAGATATACATATATATCTCTCCCGGGGGCTTCCCTCGCGCAGGGATCACTCACCGATTACAGGAAAGGAAGCGAGATAAACATATATATCACTCCCGGGGGCTTCCCTCGCGCAGGGATCACTCACCGATTACAGGAAGCGAGATATACATATATATCACTCCTGGGGGCTTCCCTCGCGCAGGGATCCCTCACCGATTACAGGTCAGGAAGCGAGATATACATATATATCTCTCCCGGGGGCTTCCCTCGCGCAGGGATCCCTCACCGATTACAGGAAAGGAAGCGAGATATACATATATATCCCTCCCGGGGGCTTCCCTCGCGCAGGGATCACTCACCGATTACAGGAAGCGAGATATACATATATATCACTCCCGGGGGCTTCCCTCGCGCAGGGATCCCTCACCGATTACAGGAAAGGAAGCGAGATATACATATATATCCCTCCCGGGGGCTTCCCTCGCGCAGGGATCCCTCACCGATTACAGGAAAGGAAGCGAGATATACATATATATCACTCCCGGGGGCTTCCCTCGCGCAGGGATCACTCACCGATTACAGGAAAGGAAGCGAGATATACATATATATCACTCCCGGGGGCTTTCCTCGCGCAGGGATCCCTCACTGATTACAGGAAAGGAAGCGAGATATACATATATATCACTCCCGGGGGCTTCCCTCGCGCAGGGATCACTCACCGATTACAGGAAAGGAAGCGAGATATACATATATATCACTCCCGGGGGCTTCCCTCGCGCAGGGATCACTCACCGATAACAGGAAAGGAAGCGAGATATACATATATATCACTCCCGGGGGCTTCCCTCGCGCAGGGATCCCTCACCGATTACAGGAAAGGAAGCGAGATATACATATATATCACTCCCGGGGGCTTCCCTCGCGCAGGGATCCCTCACCGATTACAGGAAAGGAAGCGAGATATACATATATATCTCTCCCGGGGGCTTCCCTCGCGCAGGGATCACTCACCGATTACAGGAAAGGTAGCGAGATATACATATATATCCCTCCCGGGGGCTTCCCTCGCGCAGGGATCACTCACCGATTACAGGAAGCGAGATATACATATATATCACTCCCGGGGGCTTCCCTCGCGCAGGGATCACTCACCGATTACAGGAAAGGAAGCGAGATATACATATATATCACTCCCGGGGGCTTCCCTCGCACAGGGATCACTCACCGATTACAGGAAGCGAGATATACATATATATCACTCCCGGGGGCTTCCCTCGCGCAGGGATCACTCACCGATTACAGGAAAGGAAGCGAGATATACATATATATCACTCCCGGGGGCTTCCCTCGCGCAGGGATCACTCACCGATTACAGGAAAGGAAGCGAGATATACATATATATCCCTCCCGGGGGCTTCCCTCGCGCAGGGATCACTCACCGATTACAGGAAGCGAGATATACATATATATCACTCCCGGGGGCTTCCCTCGCGCAGGGATCCCTCACCGATTACAGGAAAGGAAGCGAGATATACATATATATCCCTCCCGGGGGCTTCCCTCGCGCAGGGATCCCTCACCGATTACAGGTCAGGAAGCGAGATATACATATATATCACTCCCGGGGGCTTTCCTCGCGCAGGGATCCCTCACTGATTACAGGAAAGGAAGCGAGATATACATATATATCACTCCCGGGGGCTTCCCTCGCGCAGGGATCACTCACCGATTACAGGAAAGGAAGCGAGATATACATATATATCACTCCCGGGGGCTTCCCTCGCGCAGGGATCACTCACCGATAACAGGAAAGGAAGCGAGATATACATATATATCACTCCCGGGGGCTTCCCTCGCGCAGGGATCCCTCACCGATTACAGGAAAGGAAGCGAGATATACATATATATCACTCCCGGGGGCTTCCCTCGCGCAGGGATCCCTCACCGATTACAGGAAAGGAAGCGAGATATACATATATATCACTCCCGGGGGCTTCCCTCGCGCAGGGATCACTCACCGATTACAGGAAAGGTAGCGAGATATACATATATATCCCTCCCGGGGGCTTCCCTCGCGCAGGGATCACTCACCGATTACAGGAAGCGAGATATACATATATATCACTCCCGGGGGCTTCCCTCGCGCAGGGATCACTCACCGATTACAGGAAAGGAAGCGAGATATACATATATATCACTCCCGGGGGCTTCCCTCGCACAGGGATCACTCACCGATTACAGGAAGCGAGATATACATATATATCACTCCCGGGGGCTTCCCTCGCGCAGGGATCACTCACCGATTACAGGAAAGGAAGCGAGATATACATATATATCACTCCCGGGGGCTTCCCTCGCGCAGGGATCACTCACCGATTACAGGAAAGGAAGCGAGATATACATATATATCCCTCCCGGGGGCTTCCCTCGCGCAGGGATCACTCACCGATTACAGGAAGCGAGATATACATATATATCACTCCCGGGGGCTTCCCTCGCGCAGGGATCCCTCACCGATTACAGGAAAGGAAGCGAGATATACATATATATCCCTCCCGGGGGCTTCCCTCGCGCAGGGATCCCTCACCGATTACAGGAAGCGAGATATACATATATATCACTCCCGGGGGCTTCCCTCGCGCAGGGATCCCTCACCGATTACAGGAAGCGAGATATACATATATATCACTCCCGGAGGCTTCCCTCGCGCAGGGATCCCTCACCGATTACAGGAAGCGAGATATACATATATATCACTCCCGGGGGCTTCCCTCGCGCAGGGATCCCTCACCGATTACAGGAAGCGAGATATACATATATATCACTCCCGGGGGCTTCCCTCGCGCAGGGATCACTCACCGATTACAGGTCAGGAAGCGAGATATACATATATATCACTCCCGGGGGCTTCCCTCGCGCAGGGATCACTCACCGATTACAGGAAAGGAAGCGAGATATACATATATATCCCTCCCGGGGGCTTCCCTCGCGCAGGGATCACTCACCGATTACAGGTCAGGAAGCGAGATATACATATATATCTCTCCCGGGGGCTTCCCTCGCGCAGGGATCACTCACCGATTACAGGAAAGGAAGCGAGATATACATATATATCCCTCCCGGGGGCTTCCCTCGCGCAGGGATCACTCACCGATTACAGGTCAGGAAGCGAGATATACATATATATCTCTCCCGGGGGCTTCCCTCGCGCAGGGATCCCTCACCGATTACAGGAAAGGAAGCGAGATATACATATATATCACTCCCGGGGGCATCCCTCGCGCAGGGATCCCTCACCGATTACAGGAAAGGAAGCGAGATATACATATATATCACTCCCGGGGGCTTCCCTCGCGCAGGGATCCCTCACCGATTACAGGAAAGGAAGCGAGGTATACATATATATCACTCCCGGGGGCTTCCCTCGCGCAGGGATCCCTCACCGATTACAGGTCAGGAAGCGAGATATACATATATATCACTCCCGGGGGCTTCCCTCGCGCAGGGATCCCTCACCGATTACAGGAAAGGAAGCGAGATATACATATATATCACTCCCGGGGGCTTCCCTCGCGCAGGGATCCCTCACCGATTACAGGAAAGGAAGCGAGATATACATATATATCACTACCGGGGGCTTCCCTCGCGCAGGGATCACTCACCGATTACAGGAAAGGAAGCGAGATATACATATATATCCCTCCCGGGGGCTTCCCTCGCGCAGGGATCACTCACCGATTACAGGTCAGGAAGCGAGATATACATATATCTCTCTCCCGGGGGCTTCCCTCGCGCAGGGATCCCTCACCGATTACAGGAAAGGAAGCGAGATATACATATATATCACTCCCGGGGGCTTCCCTCGCGCAGGGATCACTCACCGATTACAGGAAGCGAGATATACATATATATCACTCCCGGGGGCTTCCCTCGCGCAGGGATCCCTCACCGATTACAGGAAAGGAAGCGAGATATACATATATATCACTCCCGGGGGCTTCCCTCGCGCAGGGATCACTCACCGATTACAGGAAGCGAGATATACATATATATCACTCCCGGGGGCTTCCCTCGCGCAGGGATCACTCACCGATTACAGGAAAGGAAGCGAGATATACATATATATCACTCCCGGGGGCTTCCCTCCCGCAGGGATCACTCACCGATTACAGGACAGGAAGAGAGATATACATATATATCACTCCCGGGGGCTTCCCTCGCGCAGGGATCACTCACCGATTACAGGAAAGGAAGCGAGATATACATATATATCCCTCCCGGGGGCTTCCCTCGCGCAGGGATCACTCACCGATTACAGGTCAGGAAGCGAGATATACATATATATCTCTCCCGGGGGCTTCCCTCGCGCAGGGATCACTCACCGATTACAGGAAAGGAAGCGAGATATACATATATATCCCTCCCGGGGGCTTCCCTCGCGCAGGGATCACTCACCGATTACAGGTCAGGAAGCGAGATATACATATATATCTCTCCCGGGGGCTTCCCTCGCGCAGGGATCCCTCACCGATTACAGGAAAGGAAGCGAGATATACATATATATCACTCCCGGGGGCTTCCCTCGCGCAGGGATCCCTCACCGATTACAGGAAAGGAAGCGAGATATACATATATATCACTCCCGGGGGCTTCCCTCGCGCAGGGATCCCTCACCGATTACAGGAAAGGAAGCGAGGTATACATATATATCACTCCCGGGGGCTTCCCTCGCGCAGGGATCCCTCACCGATTACAGGTCAGGAAGCGAGATATACATATATATCACTCCCGGGGGCTTCCCTCGCGCAGGGATCCCTCACCGATTACAGGAAAGGAAGCGAGATATACATATATATCCCTCCCGGGGGCTTCCCTCGCGCAGGGATCACTCACCAATTACAGGTCAGGAAGCGAGATATACATATATATCCCTCCCGGGGGCTTCCCTCGCGCAGGGATCCCTCACCGATTACAGGAAGCGAGATATACATATATATCACTCCCGGGGCTTCCCTCGCGCAGGGATCCCTCACCGATTACAGGAAAGGAAGCGAGATATACATATATATCACTCCCGGGGGCTTCCCTCGCGCAGGGATCCCTCACCGATTACAGGTCAGGAAGCGAGATATACATATATATCCCTCCCGGGGGCTTCCCTCGCGCAGGGATCCCTCACCGATTACAAGTAAGGAAGCGAGATATACATATATATCACTCCCGGGGGCTTCCCTCGCGCAGGGATCACTCACCGATTACAGGAAAGGAAGCGAGATATACATATATATCACTCCCGGGGGCATCCCTCGCGCAGGGATCACTCATCGATTACAGGTCAGGAAGCGAGATATACATATATATCCCTCCCGAGGGCTTCCCTCGCGCAGGGATCACTCACCGATTACAGGAAAGGAAGCGAGATATACATATATATCCCTCCCGGGGGCTTCCCTCGCGCAGGGATCACTCACCGATTACAGGAAGCGAGATATACATATATATCACTCCCGGGGGCTTCCCTCGCGCAGGGATCACTCACCGATTACAGGAAAGGAAGCGAGATATACATATATATCCCTCCCGGGGGCTTCCCTCGCGCAGGGATCCCTCACCGATTACAGGAAGCGAGTTATACATATATATCACTCCCGGGGGCTTCCCTCGCGCAGGGATCACTCACCGATTACAGGAAAGGAAGCGAGATATACATATATATCACTCCCGGGGGCTTCCCTCGCGCAGGGATCACTCACCGATTACAGGAAGCGAGATATACATATATATCACTCCCGGGGGCTTCCCATGCGCAGGGATCACTCATAGATTACAGGAAAGGAAGCGAGATATACATATATATCCCTCCCGGGGGCTTCCCTCGCACAGGGATCACTCACCGATTACAGGAAGCGAGATATACATATATATCCCTCCCGGGGGCTTCCCTCGCGCAGGGATCACTCACCGATTACAGGAAGCGAGATATACATATATATCACTCCCGGGGGCTTCCCTCGCGCAGGGATCACTCACCGATTACAGGTCAGGAAGCGAGATATACATATATATCACTCCCGGGGGCTTCCCTCGCGCAGGGATCACTCACCGATTACAGGTCAGGAAGCGAGATATACATATATATCACTCCCGGGGGCTTCCCTCGCACAGGGATCCCTCACCGATTACAGGTCAGGAAGCGAGATATACATATATATCACTCCCGGGGGCTTCCCTCGCGCAGGGATCACTCACCGATTACAGGTCAGGAAGCGAGATATACATATATATCACTCCCGGGGGCTTCCCTCGCGCAGGGATCACTCACCGATTACAGGAAAGGAAGCGAGATATACATATATATCACTCCCGGGGGCTTCCCTCGTGCAGGGATCCCTCACCGATTACAGGAAAGGAAGCGAGATATACATATATATCCCTCCCGGGGACTTCCCTCGCGCAGGGATCTCTCACCGATTACAGGTCAGGAAGCGAGATATACATATATATCACTCCCGGGGGCTTCCCTCGCGCAGGGATCCCTCACCGATTACAGGAAAGGAAGCGAGATATACATATATATCACTCCCGGGGCTTCCCTCGCGCAGGGATCACTCACCGATTACAGGAAAGGAAGCGAGATATACATATATATCCCTCCCGGGGGCTTCCCTCGCGCAGGGATCACTCACCGATTACAGGTCAGGAAGCGAGATATACATATATATCACTCCCGGGGGCTTCCCTCGCGCAGGGATCCCTCACCGATTACAGGAAAGGAAGCGAGATATACATATATATCACTCCCGGGGGCTTCCCTCGCGCAGGGATCACTCACCGATTACAGGAAGCGAGATATACATATATCTCTCTCCCGGGGGCTTCCCTCGCGCAGGGATCACTCACCGATTACAGGAAAGGAAGCGAGATATACATATATATCCCTCCCGGGGGCTTCCCTCGCGCAGGGATCACTCACCGATTACAGGTCAGGAAGCGAGATATACATATATATCCCTCCCGGGGGCTTCCCTCGCGCAGGGATCACTCACCGATTACAGGAAAGGAAGCGAGATATACATATATATCACTCCCGGGGGCTTCCCTCGCGCAGGGATCACTCACCGATTACAGGAAAGGAAGCGAGATATACATATATATCACTCCCGGGGGCTTCCCTCGCGCAGGGATCCCTCACCGATTACAGGAAAGGAAGCGAGATATACATATATATCCCTCCCGGGGACTTCCCTCGCGCAGGGATCTCTCACCGATTACAGGTCAGGAAGCGAGATATACATATATATCACTCCCGGGGGCTTCCCTCGCGCAGGGATCCCTCACCGATTACAGGAAAGGAAGCGAGATATACATATATATCACTCCCGGGGCTTCCCTCGCGCAGGGATCACTCACCGATTACAGGAAAGGAAGCGAGATATACATATATATCACTCCCGGGGGCATCCCTCGTGCAGGGATCACTCATCGATTACAGGTCAGGAAGCGAGATATACATATATATCCCTCCCGAGGGCTTCCCTCGCGCAGGGATCACTCACCGATTACAGGAAAGGAAGCGAGATATACATATATATCCCTCCCGGGGGCTTCCCTCGCGCAGGGATCACTCACCGATTACAGGAAGCGAGATATACATATATATCACTCCCGGGGGCTTCCCTCGCGCAGGGATCACTCACCGATTACAGGAAAGGAAGCGAGATATACATATATATCCCTCCCGGGGGCTTCCCTCGCGCAGGGATCCCTCACCGATTACAGGAAGCGAGTTATACATATATATCACTCCCGGGGGCTTCCCTCGCGCAGGGATCACTCACCGATTACAGGAAAGGAAGCGAGATATACATATATATCACTCCCGGGGGCTTCCCTCGCGCAGGGATCACTCACCGATTACAGGAAGCGAGATATACATATATATCACTCCCGGGGGCTTCCCATGCGCAGGGATCACTCATAGATTACAGGAAAGGAAGCGAGATATACATATATATCCCTCCCGGGGGCTTCCCTCGCACAGGGATCACTCACCGATTACAGGAAGCGAGATATACATATATATCCCTCCCGGGGGCTTCCCTCGCGCAGGGATCACTCACCGATTACAGGAAGCGAGATATACATATATATCACTCCCGGGGGCTTCCCTCGCGCAGGGATCACTCACCGATTACAGGTCAGGAAGCGAGATATACATATATATCACTCCCGGGGGCTTCCCTCGCGCAGGGATCACTCACCGATTACAGGTCAGGAAGCGAGATATACATATATATCACTCCCGGGGGCTTCCCTCGCACAGGGATCCCTCACCGATTACAGGTCAGGAAGCGAGATATACATATATATCACTCCCGGGTGCTTCCCTCGCGCAGGGATCACTCACCGATTACAGGTCAGGAAGCGAGATATACATATATATCACTCCCGGGGGCTTCCCTCGCGCAGGGATCACTCACCGATTACAGGAAAGGAAGCGAGATATACATATATATCACTCCCGGGGGCTTCCCTCGCGCAGGGATCCCTCACCGATTACAGGAAAGGAAGCGAGATATACATATATATCCCTCCCGGGGACTTCCCTCGCGCAGGGATCTCTCACCGATTACAGGTCAGGAAGCGAGATATACATATATATCACTCCCGGGGGCTTCCCTCGCGCAGGGATCCCTCACCGATTACAGGAAAGGAAGCGAGATATACATATATATCACTCCCGGGGCTTCCCTCGCGCAGGGATCACTCACCGATTACAGGAAAGGAAGCGAGATATACATATATATCCCTCCCGGGGGCTTCCCTCGCGCAGGGATCACTCACCGATTACAGGTCAGGAAGCGAGATATACATATATATCACTCGCGGGGGCTTCCCTCGCGCAGGGATCCCTCACCGATTACAGGAAAGGAAGCGAGATATACATATATATCACTCCCGGGGGCTTCCCTCGCGCAGGGATCACTCACCGATTACAGGAAGCGAGATATACATATATCTCTCTCCCGGGGGCTTCCCTCGCGCAGGGATCACTCACCGATTACAGGAAAGGAAGCGAGATATACATATATATCCCTCCCGGGGGCTTCCCTCGCGCAGGGATCACTCACCGATTACAGGTCAGGAAGCGAGATATACATATATATCTCTCCCGGGGGCTTCCCTCGCGCAGGGATCCCTCACCGATTACAGGAAAGGAAGCGAGATATACATATATATCACTCCCGGGGGCTTCCCTCGCGCAGGGATCCCTCACCGATTACAGGAAAGGAAGCGAGATATACATATATATCACTCCCGGGGGCTTCCCTCGCGCAGGGATCACTCACCGATTACACAGCCGAGGAGTTTGCAGTGACTGTGTAACTGCCAGTAGCAGGTCTGTTACACAGCCGAGGGGTTTGCAGTGACTGTGTAACAGCCAGTAGCAGGTCTGTTACACAGCGAGGTGTTTGCAGTGACTGTGTAACTGCCAGTAGCAGGTCTGTTACACAGCCGAGGTGTTTGCAGTGACTGTGTAACTGTCAGTAGCAGGTCTGTTACACAGCCGAGGAGTTTGCAGTGACTGTTTAACTGTAAGAAACAGGTCTGTTACACAGCCGAGGGGTTTGCAGTGACTGTGTAACAGCCAGTAGCAGGTCTGTTACACAGCCGAGGGGTTTGCAGTGACTGTGTAACTGCCAGTAGCAGGTCTGTTACACAGCGAGGAGTTTGCAGTGACTGTGTAACTGCCAGTAGCAGGTCTGTTACACAGCGAGGTGTTTGCAGTGACTGTGTAACTGCCAGTAGCAGGTCTGTTACACAGCGAGGTGTTTGCAGTGACTGTGTAACTGCCAGTAGCAGGTCTGTTACACAGCGAGGTGTTTGCAGTGACTGTGTAACTGCCAGTAGCAGGTCTGTTACACAGCCGAGGAGTTTGCAGTGACTGTGTAACTGCCAGTGGCAGGTCTGTTACACAGTGAGGAGTTTGCAGTGACTGTGTAACTGCCAGTAGCAGGTCTGTAACACAGCCGAGGAGTTTGCAGTGACTGTGTAACTGTAAGTAGCATGTCTGTTACACAGCCGAGGTGTTTGCAGTGACTGTGTAACTGCCAGTAGCAGGTCTGTTACACAGCCGAGGAGTTTGCAGTGACTGTGTAACAGCCAGTAGCAGGTCTGTTACACAGCCGAGGAGTTTGCAGTGACTGTGTAACTGCCAGTAGCATGTCTGTTACACAGCCGAGGAGTTTGCAGTGACTGTGTAACTGCCAGTAGCATGTCTGTTACACAGCCGAGGTGTTTGCAGTGACTGTGTAACTGCCAGTAGCAGGTCTGTTACACAGCCGAGGAGTTTGCAGTGACTGTGTAACTGCCAGTAGCATGTCTGTTACACAGCCGAGGTGTTTGCAGTGACTGTGTAACTGCCAGTAGCAGGTCTGTTACACAGCCGAGGAGTTTGCAGTGACTGTGTAACTGCCAGTAGCATGTCTGTTACACAGCGAGGTGTTTGCAGTGACTGTGTAACTGTAAGTAGCATGTCTGTTACACAGCCGAGGTGTTTGCAGTGACTGTAACTGTAAGTAGCAGGTCTGTTACACAGCCGAGGAGTTTGCAGTGACTCTGTAACTGCCAGTAGCAGGTCTGTTACACAGCGAGGTGTTTGCAGTGACTGTGTAACTGCCAGTAGCATGTCTGTTACACAACCGAGGTGTTTGCAGTGACTGTAACTGTAAGTAGCAGGCCTGTTACACAGCCGAGGTGTTTGCAGTGACTGTGTAACTGTAAGTAGCAGGCCTGTTACACAGCCGAGGGGTTTGCAGTGACTGTGTAACTGTCAGTAGCATGTCTGTTACACAGCCGAGGTGTTTGCAGTGACTGTGTAACTGCCAGTAGCAGGTCTGTAACACAGCCGAGGAGTTTGCAGTGACTGTGTAACTGCCAGTAGCAGGTCTGTTACACAGCCGAGGAGTTTGCAGTGACTGTGTAACTGCCAGTAGCATGTCTGTTACACAGCCGAGGTGTTTGCAGTGACTGTGTAACTGCCAGTAGCAGGTCTGTAACACAGCCGAGGAGTTTGCAGTGACTGTGTAACTGCCAGTAGCAGGTCTGTTACACAGCCGAGGTGTTTGCAGTGACTGTGTAACTGCCAGTAGCAGGTCTGTTACACAGCCGAGGTGTTTGCAGTGACTGTGTAACTTCCAGTAGCAGGTCTGTTACACAGCCGAGGAGTTTGCAGTGACTGTGTAACTGTAAGTAGCAGGTCTGTTACACAGCCGAGGTGTTTGCAGTGACTGTGTAACTGTAAGTAGCATGTCTGTTAAACAGCCGAGGTGTTTGCAGCGACTGTGTTACTGCCAGTAGCAGGTCTGTTACACAGCCGAGGTGTTTGCAGTGACCGTGTAACTGCCAGTAGCAGGTCTGTTACACAGCGAGGTGTTTGCAGTGACTGTGTAACTGCCAGTAGCATGTCTGTTACACAGCCGAGGAGTTTGCAGTGACTGTGTAACTGCCAGTAGCAGGTCTGTTACACAGCCGAGGAGTTTGCAGTGACTGTGTAACTGCCAGTAGCAGGTCTGTTACACAGCCGAGGAGTTTGCAGTGACTGTGTAACTGCCAGCAGCAGGTCTGTTACACAACCGAGGAGTTTGCAGTGACTGTGTAACTGCCAGTAGCAGGTCTGTTACACAGCCGAGGTGTTTGCAGTGACTGTGTAACTGCCAGTAGCAGGTCTGTTACACAGCGAGGTGTTTGCAGTGACTGTGTAACTGCCAGTAGCAGGTCTGTTACACAGCCGAGGAGTTTGCAGTGACTGTGTAACTGCCAGTAGCATGTCTGTTACACAGCGAGGTGTTTGCAGTGACTGTGTAACTGCCAGTAGCAGGTCTGTTACACAGCCGAGGAGTTTGCAGTGACTGTGTAACTGCCAGTAGCATGTCTGTTACACAGCGAGGTGTTTGCAGTGACTGTGTAACTGCCAGTAGCAGGTCTGTTACACAGCCGAGGTGTTTGCAGTGACTGTGTAACTGTAAGTAGCAGGTCTGTTACACAGCCGAGGGGTTTGCAGCGATTGTGTAACTTCCAGTAGCAGGTCTGTTACACAGCCGAGGAGTTTGCAGTGACCGTGTAACTGCCAGTAGCAGGTCTGTTACACAGCCGAGGAATTTGCAGTGACTGTGTAACTGCCAGTAGCAGGTCTGTTACACAGCAAGGTGTTTGCAGTGACTGTGTAACTGCCAGTAAAAGGTCTGTTACACAGCCGAGGTGTTTGCAGTGACTGTGTAACTGCCAGTAGCAGGTCTGTTACACAGCCGAGGAGTTTGCAGTGACTGTGTAACTGCCAGTAGCAGGTCTGTTACACAGTGAGGAGTTTGCAGTGACTGTGTAACTGCCAGTAGCATGTCTGTTACACAGCGAGGTGTTTGCAGTGACTGTGTAACTGCCAGTAGCATGTCTGTTACACAGCCGAGGGGTTTGCAGTGACTGTTTAACAGCCAGTAAAAGGTCTGTTACACAGCCGAGGAGTTTGCAGTGACTGTGTAACTGCCAGTAGCAGGTCTGTAAAACAGCCGAGGAGTTTGCAGTGACTGTGTAACTGCCAGTAGCAGGTCTGTTACACAACCGAGGTGTTTGCAGTGACTGTGTAACTGCCAGTAGCAGGACTGTAAAACAGCCGAGGACTTTGCAGTGAATGTGTAACTGCCAGTAGCAGGTCTGTTACACAGCCGAGGAGTTTGCAGTGACTGTGTAACTGTAAGAAACAGGTCTGTTACACAGCGAGGTGTTTGCAGTGACTGTGTAACAGCCAGTAGCAGGTCTGTTACACAGCGAGGTGTTTGCAGTGACTGTGTAACTGTAAGTAGCAGGTCTGTTACACAGCCGAGGTGTTTGCAGTGACTGTGTAACTGCCAGTAGCAGGTCTGTTACACAGTGAGGTGTTTGCAGTGACTGTGTAACTGCCAGTAGCAGGTTTGTTACACAGCGAGGAGTTTGCAGTGACTGTGTAACAGCCAGTAGCAGGTCTGTTACACAGCCGAGGAGTTTGCAGTGACTGTGTAACTGCCAGTAGCAGGTCTGTTACACAGCCGAGGTGTTTGCAGTGACTGTGTTACTGCCAGTAGCATGTCTGTTACACAGCGAGGTGTTTGCAGTGACTGTGTAACTGTAAGTAGCAGGTCTGTTACACAGCCGAGGAGTTTTCAGTGACTGTGTAACAGCCAGTAGCAGGTCTGTTACACAGCCGAGGAGTTTTCAGTGACTGTGTAACAGCCAGTAGCAGGTCTGTTACACAGCCGAGGTGTTTGCAGTGACTGTGTAACTGTCAGTAGCAGGTCTGTAACACAGCCGAGTAGTTTGCAGTGACTGTGTAACTGCCAGTAGCAGGTCTGTTACACAGCGAGGTGTTTGCAGTGACTGTGTAACTGCCAGTAGCAGGTCTGTTACACAGCGAGGTGTTTGCAGTGACTGTGTAACTGCCAGTAGCAGGTCTGTTACACAGCCGAGGTGTTTGCAGTGACTGTATAACTGCCAGTAGCAGGTCTGTTACACAGCCGAGGTGTTTGCAGTGACTGTGTAACTGTAAGTAGCAGGTCTGTTACACAGCGAGGAGTTTGCAGTGACTGTGTAACTGCCAGTAGCAGGTCTGTTACACAGCCGAGGAGTTTGCAGTGACTGTGTAACTGCCAGTAGCAGGTCTGTTACACAGCCGAGGAGTTTGCAGTGACTGTGTAACTGCCAGTAGCATGTCTGTTACACAGCGAGGTGTTTGCAGTGACTGTGTAACTGTAAGTAGCAGGTCTGTTACACAGCCGAGGAGTTTTCAGTGACTGTGTAACAGCCAGTAGCAGGTCTGTTACACAGCCGAGGTGTTTGCAGTGACTGTGTAACTGTCAGTAGCAGGTCTGTAACACAGCCGAGTAGTTTGCAGTGACTGTGTAACTGCCAGTAGCAGGTCTGTTACACAGCGAGGTGTTTGCACTGACTGTGTAACTGCCAGTAGCATGTCTGTTACACAGCGAGGAGTTTGCAGTGACTGTGTAACTGCCAGTAGCAGGTCTGTTACACAGCCGAGGTGTTTGCAGTGACTGTGTAACTGCCAGTAGCAGGTCTGTTACACAGCCGAGGTGTTTGCAGTGACTGTGTAACTGTAAGTAGCAGGTCTGTTACACAGCGAGGAGTTTGCAGTGACTGTGTAACTGTAAGTAGCAGGTCTGTTACACAGCCGAGGAGTTTGCAGTGAATGTGTAACTGCCAGTAGCATGTCTGTTACACAGCGAGGTGTTTGCAGTGACTGTGTAACTGCCAGTAGCAGGTCTGTTACACAGCCGAGGTGTTTGCAGTGACTGTGTAACTGCCAGTAGCATGTCTGTTACACAGCCGAGGAGTTTGCAGTGACTGTGTAACTGTAAGAAACAGGTCTGTTACACAGCGAGGTGTTTGCAGTGACTGTGTAACAGCCAGTAGCAGGTCTGTTACACAGCGAGGTGTTTGCAGTGACTGTGTAACTGTAAGTAGCAGGTCTGTTACACAGCCGAGGTGTTTGCAGTGACTGTGTAACTGCCAGTAGCAGGTCTGTTACACAGTGAGGTGTGTGCAGTGACTGTGTAACTGCCAGTAGCAGGTTTGTTACACAGCGAGGAGTTTGCAGTGACTGTGTAACAGCCAGTAGCAGGTCTGTTACACAGCCGAGGAGTTTGCAGTGACTGTGTAACTGCCAGTAGCAGGTCTGTTACACAGCCGAGGTGTTTGCAGTGACTGTGTAACTGCCAG
Source organism: Ascaphus truei (assembly GCF_040206685.1). NCBI lineage: Eukaryota > Metazoa > Chordata > Amphibia > Anura > Ascaphidae > Ascaphus > Ascaphus truei. The sequence continues at coordinate 57,644 of NW_027457003.1, read as the reverse complement.
TAGCATGTCTGTTACACAGCGAGGTGTTTGCAGTGACTGTGTAACTGTAAGTAGCAGGTCTGTTACACAGCCGAGGAGTTTTCAGTGACTGTGTAACAGCCAGTAGCAGGTCTGTTACACAGCCGAGGTGTTTGCAGTGACTGTGTAACTGTCAGTAGCAGGTCTGTAACACAGCCGAGTAGTTTGCAGTGACTGTGTAACTGCCAGTAGCAGGTCTGTTACACAGCGAGGTGTTTGCACTGACTGTGTAACTGCCAGTAGCATGTCTGTTACACAGCGAGGAGTTTGCAGTGACTGTGTAACTGCCAGTAGCAGGTCTGTTACACAGCCGAGGTGTTTGCAGTGACTGTGTAACTGCCAGTAGCAGGTCTGTTACACAGCCGAGGTGTTTGCAGTGACTGTGTAACTGTAAGTAGCAGGTCTGTTACACAGCGAGGAGTTTGCAGTGACTGTGTAACTGTAAGTAGCAGGTCTGTTACACAGCCGAGGAGTTTGCAGTGAATGTGTAACTGCCAGTAGCAGGTCTGTTACACAGCGAGGTGTTTGCAGTGACTGTGTAACTGCCAGTAGCAGGTCTGTTACACAGCCGAGGTGTTTGCAGTGACTGTGTAACTGTCAGTAGCAGGTCTGTTACACAGCGAGGAGTTTGCAGTGACTGTGTAACTGCCAGTAGCAGGTCTGTTACACAGCCGAGGAGTTTGCAGTGACTGTGTAACTGCCAGTAGCAGGTCTGTTACACAGCCGAGGAGTTTGCAGTGACTGTGTAACAGCCAGTAGCAGGTCTGTTACACAGCCGAGGTGTTTGCAGTGACTGTGTAACTGCCAGTAGCAGGTCTGTTACACAGCCGAGGTGTTTGCAGTGACTGTGTAACTGCCAGTAGCAGGTCTGTTACACAGCCGAGGAGTTTGCAGTGACTGTGTAACTGTAAGTAGCAGGTCTGTTACACAGCCGAGGAGTTTGCAGTGACCGTGTAACTGCCAGTAGCAGGTCTGTTACACAGCCGAGGTGTTTGCAGTGACTGTGTAACTGCCAGTAGCAGGTCTGTTACACAGCGAGGAGTTTTCAGTGACTGTGTAACAGCCAGTAGCAGGTCTGTTACACAGCCGAGGTGTTTGCAGTGACTGTGTAACTGTAAGTAGCAGGTCTGTTACACAGCCGAGGTGTTTGCAGTGACTGTGTAACTGTAAGTAGCAGGTCTGTTACACAGCCGAGGAGTTTTCAGTGACTGTGTAACAGCCAGTAGCAGGTCTGTTACACAGCCGAGGTGTTTGCAGTGACTGTGTAACTGCCAGTGGCAGGTCTGTTACACAGCCGAGGTGTTTGCAGTGACTGTGTAACGGTCAGTAGCAGGTCTGTAACACAGCCGAGGAGTTTGCAGTGACTGTGTAACTGCCAGTAGCATGTGTGTTACACAGCCGAGGTGTTTGCAGTGACTGTGTAACTGCCAGTAGCAGGTCTGTTACACAGTGAGGTGTTTGCAGTGACTGTGTAACTGCCAGTAGCAGGTCTGTTACACAGCGAGGAGTTTGCAGTTACTGTGTAACAGCCAGTAGCAGGTCTGTTACACAGCGAGGTGTTTGCAGTGACTGTGTAACTGCCAGTAGCAGGTCTGTTACACAGCCGAGGTGTTTGCAGTGACTGTGTAACTGCCAGTAGCAGGTCTGTTACACAGCCGAGGAGTTTGCAGTGACTGTGTAACTGCCAGTAGCATGTGTGTTACACAGCCGAGGTGTTTGCAGTGACTGTGTAACTGCCAGTAGCAGGTCTGTTACACAGCGAGGTGTTTGCAGTGACTGTGTAACTGCCAGTAGCAGGTCTGTTACACAGCCGAGGAGTTTGCAGTGACTGTGTAACTGTAAGTAGCAGGTCTGTTACACAGCGAGGTGTTTGCAGTGACTGTGTAACTGTAAGTAGCAGGTCTGTTACACAGCCGAGGTGTTTGCAGTGACTGTGTAACTGTAAGTAGCAGGTCTGTTACACAGCGAGGAGTTTGCAGTGACTGTGTAACTGCCAGTAGCAGGTCTGTTACACAGCCGAGGTGTTTGCAGTGACTGTGTAACTGTAAGTAGCAGGTCTGTTACACAGCCGAGGTGTTTGCAGTGACTGTGTAACTGCCAGTAGCAGGTCTGTTACACAGCCGAGGTGTTTGCAGTGACTGTGTAACTGCCAGTAGCAGGTCTGTTACACAGTGAGGTGTTTGCAGTGACTGTGTAACTGCCAGTAGCAGGTCTGTTACACAGCCGAGGTGTTTGCAGTGACTGTGTAACTGCCAGTAGCAGGTTTGTTACACAGCCGAGGAGTTTGCAGTGACTGTGTAACTGCCAGTAGCATGTCTGTTACACAGCCGAGGAGTTTTCAGTGACTGTGTAACAGCCAGTAGCAGGTCTGTTACACAGCCGAGGTGTTTGCAGTGACTGTGTAACTGTCAGTAGCAGGTCTGTAACACAGCCGAGTAGTTTGCAGTGACTGTGTAACTGCCAGTAGCAGGTCTGTTACACAGCGAGGAGTTTGCAGTGACTGTGTAACTGCCAGTAGCAGGTCTGTTACACAGCCGAGGTGTTTGCAGTGACTGTGTAACTGCCAGTAGCATGTCTGTTACACAGCCGAGGTGTTTGCAGTGACTGTGTAACTGTAAGTAGCAGGTCTGTTACACAGTGAGGAGTTTGCAGTGACTGTGTAACTGCCAGTAGCAGGTCTGTTACACAGTGAGGAGTTTGCAGTGACTGTGTAACTGCCAGTAGCAGGTCTGTTACACAGCCGAGGTGTTTGCAGTGACTGTGTAACTGCCAGTAGCATGTCTGTTACACAGCCGAGGTGTTTGCAGTGACTGTGTAACTGTAAGTAGCAGGTCTGTTACACAGTGAGGAGTTTGCAGTGACTGTGTAACTGCCAGTAGCAGGTCTGTTACACAGCGAGGTGTTTGCAGTGACTGTGTAACTGTAAGTAGCAGGTCTGTTACACAGCCGAGGTGTTTGCAGTGACTGTGTAACTGTAAGTAGCATGTCTGTTACACAGCGAGGTGTTTGCAGTGACTGTGTAACTGCCAGTAGCAGGTCTGTTACACAGCGAGGAGTTTGCAGTGACTGTGTAACAGCCAGTAGCAGGTCTGTTACACAGCCGAGGTGTTTGCAGTGACTGTGTAACTGCCAGTAGCAGGTCTGTTACACAGTGAGGTGTTTGCAGTGACTGTGTAACTGCCAGTAGCAGGTCTGTTACACAGCCGAGGAGTTTGCAGTGACTGTGTAACTGCCAGTAGCAGGTCTGTTACACAGCCGAGGTGTTTGCAGTGACTGTGTAACTGTCAGTAGCAGGTCTGTTACACAGCCGAGGAGTTTGCAGTGACTGTGTAACTGCCAGTAGCAGGTCTGTTACACAGCCGAGGAGTTTGCAGTGACTGTGTAACTGCCAGTAGCAGGTCTGTTACACAGCCGAGGAGTTTGCAGTGACTGTGTAACTGCCAGTAGCATGTCTGTTACACAGCGAGGTGTTTGCAGTGACTGTGTAACTGTAAGTAGCAGGTCTGTTACACAGCCGAGGAGTTTTCAGTGACTGTGTAACAGCCAGTAGCAGGTCTGTTACACAGCCGAGGTGTTTGCAGTGACTGTGTAACTGTCAGTAGCAGGTCTGTAACACAGCCGAGTAGTTTGCAGTGACTGTGTAACTGCCAGTAGCAGGTCTGTTACACAGCGAGGTGTTTGCACTGACTGTGTAACTGCCAGTAGCATGTCTGTTACACAGCGAGGAGTTTGCAGTGACTGTGTAACTGCCAGTAGCAGGTCTGTTACACAGCCGAGGTGTTTGCAGTGACTGTGTAACTGCCAGTAGCAGGTCTGTTACACAGCCGAGGTGTTTGCAGTGACTGTGTAACTGTAAGTAGCAGGTCTGTTACACAGCGAGGAGTTTGCAGTGACTGTGTAACTGTAAGTAGCAGGTCTGTTACACAGCCGAGGAGTTTGCAGTGACTGTGTAACGGTCAGTAGCAGGTCTGTAACACAGCCGAGGAGTTTGCAGTGACTGTGTAACTGCCAGTAGCATGTGTGTTACACAGCCGAGGTGTTTGCAGTGACTGTGTAGCATGTCTGTTACACAGCGAGGTGTTTGCAGTGACTGTGTAACTGCCAGTAGCAGGTCTGTTACACAGCCGAGGTGTTTGCAGTGACTGTGTAACTGTCAGTAGCAGGTCTGTTACACAGCGAGGAGTTTGCAGTGACTGTGTAACTGCCAGTAGCAGGTCTGTTACACAGCCGAGGAGTTTGCAGTGACTGTGTAACTGTAAGAAGCATGTCTGTTACACAGCCGAGGAGTTTGCAGTGACTGTGTAACTGTAAGTAGCAGGTCTGTAACACAGCCGAGGAGTTTGCAGTGACTGTGTAACTGTAAGTAGCAGGTCTGTTACACAGCCGAGGAGTTTGCAGTGACTGTGTAACTGTAAGTAACAGGTCTGATACACAGCCGAGGAGTTTGCAGTGACTGTGTAACTGCCAGTAGCAGGTCTGTTACACAGCCGAGGAGTTTGCAGTGACTGTGTAACTGCCAGTGGCAGGTCTGTTACACAGCCGAGGTGTTTGCAGTGACTGTGTAACTGTCAGTAGCAGGTCTGTAACACAGCCGAGTAGTTTGCAGTGACTGTGTAACTGCCAGTAGCAGGTCTGTTACACAGCGAGGTGTTTGCACTGACTGTGTAACTGCCAGTAGCATGTCTGTTACACAGCGAGGAGTTTGCAGTGACTGTGTAACTGCCAGTAGCAGGTCTGTTACACAGCCGAGGTGTTTGCAGTGACGGTGTTACTGTAAGTAGCAGGTCTGTTACACAGCCGAGGTGTTTGCAGTGACTGTGTAACTGCCAGTAGCAGGTCTGTTACACAGCCGAGGTGTTTGCAGTGACTGTGTAACTGTAAGTAGCAGGTCTGTTACACAGCGAGGAGTTTGCAGTGACTGTGTAACTGTAAGTAGCAGGTCTGTTACACAGCCGAGGAGTTTGCAGTGAATGTGTAACTGCCAGTAGCATGTCTGTTACACAGCGAGGTGTTTGCAGTGACTGTGTAACTGCCAGTAGCAGGTCTGTTACACAGCCGAGGTGTTTGCAGTGACTGTGTAACTGTCAGTAGCAGGTCTGTTACACAGCGAGGAGTTTGCAGTGACTGTGTAACTGCCAGTAGCAGGTCTGTTACACAGCCGAGGAGTTTGCAGTGACTGTGTAACTGCCAGTAGCAGGTCTGTTACACAGCCGAGGAGTTTGCAGTGACTGTGTAACAGCCAGTAGCAGGTCTGTTACACAGCCGAGGTGTTTGCAGTGACTGTGTAACTGCCAGTAGCAGGTCTGTTACACAGCCGAGGTGTTTGCAGTGACTGTGTAACTGCCAGTAGCAGGTCTGTTACACAGCCGAGGAGTTTGCAGTGACTGTGTAACTGTAAGTAGCAGGTCTGTTACACAGCCGAGGAGTTTGCAGTGACCGTGTAACTGCCAGTAGCAGGTCTGTTACACAGCCGAGGTGTTTGCAGTGACTGTGTAACTGTCAGTAGCAGGTCTGTTACACAGCGAGGAGTTTGCAGTGACTGTGTAACTGCCAGTAGCAGGTCTGTTACACAGCCGAGGAGTTTGCAGTGACTGTGTAACTGCCAGTAGCAGGTCTGTTACACAGCCGAGGAGTTTGCAGTGACTGTGTAACAGCCAGTAGCAGGTCTGTTACACAGCCGAGGTGTTTGCAGTGACTGTGTAACTGCCAGTAGCAGGTCTGTTACACAGCCGAGGTGTTTGCAGTGACTGTGTAACTGCCAGTAGCAGGTCTGTTACACAGCCGAGGAGTTTGCAGTGACTGTGTAACTGTAAGTAGCAGGTCTGTTACACAGCCGAGGAGTTTGCAGTGACCGTGTAACTGCCAGTAGCAGGTCTGTTACACAGCCGAGGTGTTTGCAGTGACTGTGTAACTGCCAGTAGCATGTCTGTTACACAGCCGAGGTGTTTGCAGTGACTGTGTAACTGTAAGTAGCAGGTCTGTTACACAGCCGAGGAGTTTTCAGTGACTGTGTAACAGCCAGTAGCAGGTCTGTTACACAGCCGAGGTGTTTGCAGTGACTGTGTAACTGCCAGTGGCAGGTCTGTTACACAGCCGAGGTGTTTGCAGTGACTGTGTAACTGTCAGTAGCAGGTCTGTAACACAGCCGAGGAGTTTGCAGTGACTGTGTAACTGCCAGTAGCATGTGTGTTACACAGCCGAGGTGTTTGCAGTGACTGTGTAACTGCCAGTAGCAGGTCTGTTACACAGTGAGGTGTTTGCAGTGACTGTGTAACTGCCAGTAGCAGGTCTGTTACACAGCGAGGAGTTTGCAGTGACTGTGTAACAGCCAGTAGCAGGTCTGTTACACAGCGAGGTGTTTGCAGTGACTGTGTAACTGCCAGTAGCAGGTCTGTTACACAGCCGAGGGGTTTGCAGTGACTGTGTAACTGCCAGTAGCATGTCTGTTACACAGCCGAGGTGTTTGCAGTGACTGTGTAACTGCCAGTAGCAGGTCTGTTACACAGCCGAGGAGTTTGCAGTGACTGTGTAACTGTAAGTAGCAGGTCTGTTACACAGCGAGGTGTTTGCAGTGACTGTGTAACTGTAAGTAGCAGGTCTGTTACACAGCCGAGGTGTTTGCAGTGACTGTGTAACTGTAAGTAGCAGGTCTGTTACACAGCCGAGGTGTTTGCAGTGACTGTGTAACTGCCAGTAGCAGGTCTGTTACACAGCCGAGGTGTTTGCAGTGACTGTGTAACTGCCAGTAGCAGGTCTGTTACACAGTGAGGTGTTTGCAGTGACTGTGTAACTGCCAGTAGCAGGTCTGTTACACAGCCGAGGTGTTTGCAGTGACTGTGTAACTGCCAGTAGCAGGTCTGTTACACAGCCGAGGAGTTTGCAGTGACTGTGTAACTGCCAGTAGCATGTCTGTTACACAGCCGAGGAGTTTTCAGTGACTGTGTAACAGCCAGTAGCAGGTCTGTTACACAGCCGAGGTGTTTGCAGTGACTGTGTAACTGTCAGTAGCAGGTCTGTAACACAGCCGAGTAGTTTGCAGTGACTGTGTAACTGCCAGTAGCAGGTCTGTTACACAGCGAGGAGTTTGCAGTGACTGTGTAACTGCCAGTAGCAGGTCTGTTACACAGCCGAGGTGTTTGCAGTGACTGTGTAACTGCCAGTAGCATGTCTGTTACACAGCCGAGGTGTTTGCAGTGACTGTGTAACTGTAAGTAGCAGGTCTGTTACACAGTGAGGAGTTTGCAGTGACTGTGTAACTGCCAGTAGCAGGTCTGTTACACAGTGAGGAGTTTGCAGTGACTGTGTAACTGCCAGTAGCAGGTCTGTTACACAGTGAGGAGTTTGCAGTGACTGTGTAACTGCCAGTAGCAGGTCTGTTACACAACCGAGGTGTTTGCAGTGACTGTAACTGCCAGTAGCATGTCTGTTACACAGCCGAGGTGTTTGCAGTGACTGTGTAACTGTAAGTAGCAGGTCTGTTACACAGCCGAGGTGTTTGCAGTGACTGTGTAACTGCCAGTAGCAGGTCTGTTACACAGCCGAGGTGTTTGCAGTGACTGTGTAACTGCCAGTAGCAGGTCTGTTACACAGTGAGGTGTTTGCAGTGACTGTGTAACTGCCAGTAGCAGGTCTGTTACACAGCCGAGGTGTTTGCAGTGACTGTGTAACTGCCAGTAGCAGGTCTGTTACACAGCCGAGGAGTTTGCAGTGACTGTGTAACTGCCAGTAGCATGTCTGTTACACAGCCGAGGAGTTTTCAGTGACTGTGTAACAGCCAGTAGCAGGTCTGTTACACAGCCGAGGTGTTTGCAGTGACTGTGTAACTGTCAGTAGCAGGTCTGTAACACAGCCGAGTAGTTTGCAGTGACTGTGTAACTGCCAGTAGCAGGTCTGTTACACAGCGAGGAGTTTGCAGTGACTGTGTAACTGCCAGTAGCAGGTCTGTTACACAGCCGAGGTGTTTGCAGTGACTGTGTAACTGCCAGTAGCATGTCTGTTACACAGCCGAGGTGTTTGCAGTGACTGTGTAACTGTAAGTAGCAGGTCTGTTACACAGTGAGGAGTTTGCAGTGACTGTGTAACTGCCAGTAGCAGGTCTGTTACACAGTGAGGAGTTTGCAGTGACTGTGTAACTGCCAGTAGCAGGTCTGTTACACAGTGAGGAGTTTGCAGTGACTGTGTAACTGCCAGTAGCAGGTCTGTTACACAACCGAGGTGTTTGCAGTGACTGTAACTGCCAGTAGCATGTCTGTTACACAGCGAGGTGTTTGCAGTGACTGTGTAACTGCCAGTAGCAGGTCTGTTACACAGCCGAGGAGTTTGCAGTGACTGTGTAACTGTAAGTAGCAGGTCTGTTACACAGCGAGGTGTTTGCAGTGACTGTGTAACTGTAAGTAGCAGGTCTGTTACACAGCCGAGGTGTTTGCAGTGACTGTGTAACTGTAAGTAGCATGTCTGTTACACAGCGAGGTGTTTGCAGTGACTGTGTAACTGCCAGTAGCAGGTCTGTTACACAGCGAGGAGTTTGCAGTGACTGTGTAACAGCCAGTAGCAGGTCTGTTACACAGCCGAGGTGTTTGCAGTGACTGTGTAACTGCCAGTAGCAGGTCTGTTACACAGTGAGGTGTTTGCAGTGACTGTGTAACTGTAAGTAACAGGTCTGATACACAGCCGAGGAGTTTGCAGTGACTGTGTAACTGCCAGTAGCAGGTCTGTTACACAGTGAGGAGTTTGCAGTGACTGTGTAACTGCCAGTAGCAGGTCTGTTACACAGTGAGGTGTTTGCAGTGACTGTGTAACTGTCAGTAGCAGGTCTGTTACACAGCGAGGAGTTTGCAGTGACTGTGTAACTGCCAGTAGCAGGTCTGTTACACAGCCGAGGAGTTTGCAGTGACTGTGTAACTGCCAGTAGCATGTCTGTTACACAGCGAGGTGTTTGCAGTGACTGTGTAACTGTAAGTAGCAGGTCTGTTACACAGCCGAGGAGTTTGCAGTGACTGTGTAACTGTAAGTAACAGGTCTGTTACACAGCCGAGGAGTTTGCAGTGACTGTGTAACTGTAAGTAGCAGGTCTGTTACACAGCCGAGGAGTTTGCAGTGACTGTGTAACTGTAAGTAGCATGTCTGTTACACAGCCGAGGTGTTTGCAGTGACTGTGTAACTGCCAGTAGCAGGTCTGTAACACAGCCGAGGAGTTTGCAGTGACTGTGTAACTGTAAGTAGCAGGTCTGTTACACAGCCGAGGAGTTTGCAGTGACTGTGTAACTGTAAGTAACAGGTCTGATACACAGCCGAGGAGTTTGCAGTGACTGTGTAACTGTAAGTAACAGGTCTGATACACAGCCGAGGAGTTTGCAGTGACTGTGTAACTGCCAGTAGCAGGTCTGTTACACAGCCGAGGAGTTTGCAGTGACTGTGTAACTGCCAGTGGCAGGTCTGTTACACAGCCGAGGTGTTTGCAGTGACTGTGTAACTGCCAGTAGCAGGTCTGTTACACAGCCGAGGAGTTTGCAGTGACTGTGTAACTGCCAGTAGCAGGTCTGTTACACAGCCGAGGTGTTTGCAGTGACTGTGTAACTGTCAGTAGCAGGTCTGTTACACAGCCGAGGAGTTTGCAGTGACTGTGTAACTGCCAGTAGCAGGTCTGTTACACAGCGAGGAGTTTGCAGTGACTGTGTAACTGCCAGTAGCAGGTCTGTAACACAGCCGAGGAGTTTGCAGTGACTGTGTAACTGCCAGTAGCAGGTCTGTTACACAGTCACTGCAAACTCCTCGGCTGTGTAACTGTAAGTAGCAGGTCTGTTACACAGCCGAGGAGTTTGCAGTGACTGTGTAACTGTAAGTAGCAGGTCTGATACACAGCCGAGGAGTTTGCAGTGACTGTGTAACTGCCAGTAGCAGGTCTGTTACACAGCCGAGGAGTTTGCAGTGACTGTGTAACTGCCAGTAGCAGGTCTGTTACACAGCCGAGGAGTTTGCAGTGACTGTGTAACTGCCAGTGGCAGGTCTGTTACACAGCCGAGGTGTTTGCAGTGACTGTGTAACTGTCAGTAGCAGGTCTGTTACACAGCGAGGAGTTTGCAGTGACTGTGTAACTGCCAGTAGCAGGTCTGTTACACAGCCGAGGAGTTTGCAGTGACTGTGTAACTGCCAGTGGCAGGTCTGTTACACAGCCGAGGTGTTTGCAGTGACTGTGTAACTGTCAGTAGCAGGTCTGTTACACAGCGAGGAGTTTGCAGTGACTGTGTAACTGCCAATAGCAGGTCGGTTACACAGCCGAGGAGTTTGCAGTGACTGTGTAACTGTAAGTAGCAGGTCTGTTACACAGCCGAGGAGTTTGCAGTGACTGTGTAACTGTAAGTAGCAGGTCTGTTACACAGCCGAGGAGTTTGCAGTGACTGTGTAACTGTAAGTAGCAGGTCTGATAAACAGCCGAGGAGTTTGCTGTGACTGTGTAACTGCCAGTGGCAGGTCTGTTACACAGCCGAGGTGTTTGCAGTGACTGTGTAACTGCCATTAGCATGTCTGTTACACAGCGAGGAGTTTGCAGTGACTGTGTAACTGCCAGTAGCAGGTCTGTTACACAGCCGAGGAGTTTGCAGTGACTGTGTAACTGTCAGTACCAGGTCTGTTACACAGCCGAGGTGTTTGCAGTGACTGTGTAACTGCCAGTAGCAGGTCTGTTACACAGCCGAGGTGTTTGCAGTGACTGTGTAACTGCCAGTAGCAGGTCTGTTACACAGCCGAGGGGTTTGCAGGGGCTGTGTAACTGCCAGTAGCATGTCTGTTACACAGCCGAGGAGTTTGCAGTGACTGTGTAACTGCCAGTAGCAGGTCTGTTACACAGCCGAGGAGTTTGCAGTGACTGTGTAACTGCCAGTAGCAGGTCTGTTACACAGCCGAGGAGTTTGCAGTGACTGTGTAACTTCCAGTAGCAGGTCTGTTACACAGCCGAGGTGTTTGCAGTGACTGTGTAACAGCCAGTAGCAGGTCTGTTACAGCCGAGGAGTTTGCAGTGACTGTGTAACTGCCAGTAGCAGGTCTGTTACACAGCCGAGGAGTTTGCAGTGACTGTGTAACTGCCAGTAGCAGGTCTGTTACACAGCCGAGGTGTTTGCAGTGACTGTGTAACTGTCAGTAGCAGGTCTGTTACACAGCCGAGGTGTTTGCAGTGACTGTGTAACTGCCAGTAGCAGGTCTGTTACACAGCCGAGGTGTTTGCAGTGACTGTGTAACTGTAAGTAGCAGGTCTGTTACACAGCCGAGGAGTTTGCAGTGACTGTGTAACTGTAAGTAGCAGGTCTGTTACACAGCCGAGGAGTTTGCAGTGACTGTGTAACTGTAAGTAGCAGGTCTGATACACAGCCGAGGAGTTTGCAGTGACTGTGTAACTGCCAGTAGCAGGTCTGTTACACAGCCGAGGAGTTTGCAGTGACTGTGTAACTGCCAGTAGCAGGTCTGTTACACAGCCGAGGGGCTTGCAGTGACTGTGTAACTGCCAGTAGCAGGTCTGTTACACAGCGAGGAGTTTGCAGTGACTGTGTAACTGCCAGTAGCATGTCTGTTACACAGCGAGGTGTTTGCAGTGACTGTGTAACTGCCAGTAGCAGGTCTGTTACACAGCCGAGGTGTTTGCAGTGACTGTGTAACTGCCAGTAGCAGGTCTGTTACACAGCCGAGGAGTTTGCAGTGACTGTGCAACTGCCAGTAGCAGGTCTGTTACACAGCCGAGGAGTTTGCAGTGACTGTGTAACTGCCAGTAGCAGGTCTGTTACACAGCCGAGGAGTTTGCAGTGACTGTGTAACTGCCAGTAGCAGGTCTGTTACACAGCCGAGGAGTTTGCAGTGACTGTGTAACTGCCAGTAGCAGGTCTGTTACACAGCCGAGGTGTTTGCAGTGACTGTGTAACTGCCAGTAGCAGGTCTGTTACACAGCCGAGGAGTTTGCAGTGACTGTGTAACTGCCAGTAGCATGTGTGTTACACAGCCGAGGTGTTTGCAGTGACTGTGTAACTGCCAGTAGCATGTCTGTTACACAGCCGAGGTGTTTGCAGTGACTGTGTAACTGCCAGTAGCAGGTCTGTTACACAGCCGAGGTGTTTGCAGTGACTGTGTAACTGTAAGTAGCAGGTCTGTTACACAGCCGAGGAGTTTGCAGTGACTGTGTAACTGTAAGTAGCAGGTCTGTTACACAGCCGAGGAGTTTGCAGTGACTGTGTAACTGTAAGTAGCAGGTCTGATACACAGCCGAGGAGTTTGCAGTGACTGTGTAACTGCCAGTAGCAGGTCTGTTACACAGCCGAGGAGTTTGCAGTGACTGTGTAACTGCCAGTAGCAGGTCTGTTACACAGCCGAGGGGTTTGCAGTGACTGTGTAACTGCCAGTAGCAGGTCTGTTACACAGCGAGGAGTTTGCAGTGACTGTGTAACTGCCAGTAGCATGTCTGTTACACAGCGAGGTGTTTGCAGTGATTGTGTAACTGCCAGTAGCAGGTCTGTTACACAGCCGAGGTGTTTGCAGTGACTGTGTAACTGCCAGTAGCAGGTCTGTTACACAGCCGAGGAGTTTGCAGTGACTGTGCAACTGCCAGTAGCAGGTCTGTTACACAGCCGAGGAGTTTGCAGTGACTGTGTAACTGCCAGTAGCAGGTCTGTTACACAGCCGAGGAGTTTGCAGTGACTGTGTAACTGCCAGTAGCAGGTCTGTTACACAGCCGAGGTGTTTGCAGTGACTGTGTAACTGCCAGTAGCAGGTCTGTTACACAGCCGAGGAGTTTGCAGTGACTGTGTAACTGCCAGTAGCATGTGTGTTACACAGCCGAGGTGTTTGCAGTGACTGTGTAACTGCCAGTAGCATGTCTGTTACACAGCCGAGGTGTTTGCAGTGACTGTGTAACTGCCAGTAGCAGGTCTGTTACACAGCCGAGGAGTTTGCAGTGACTGTGTAACTGCCAGTAGCAGGTCTGTTACACAGCCGAGGAGTTTGCAGTGACTGTGTAACTGTAAGTAGCAGGTCTGTTACACAGCCGAGGAGTTTGCAGTGACTGTGTAACTGCCAGTAGCAGGTTTGTTACACAGCCGAGGAGTTTGCAGTGACTGTGTAACTGCCAGTAGCAGGTCTGTTACACAGCCAAGGAGTTTGCAGTGACTGTGTAACTGCCAGTAGCAGGTCTGTTACACAGCCGAGGAGTTTGCAGTGACTGTGTAACTGCCAGTGGCAGGTCTGTTACACAGCCGAGGTGTTTGCAGTGACTGTGTAACTGCCAGTAGCAGGTCTGTTACACAGCGAGGAGTTTGCAGTGACTGTGTAACTGCCAGTAGCAGGTCTGTTACACAGCCGAGGAGTTTGCAGTGACTGTGTAACTGCCAGTAGCAGGTGTGTTACACAGCCGAGGAGTTTGCAGTGACTGTGTAACTGCCAGTAGCAGGTCTGTTACACAGCCGAGGAGTTTGCAGTGACTGTGTAACTGCCAGTAGCAGGTCTGTTACACAGCCGAGGTGTTTGCAGTGACTGTGTAACTGCCAGTAGCAGGTCTGTTACACAGCGAGGTGTTTGCAGTGACTGTGTAACTGCCAGTAGCAGGTCTGTTACACAGCCGAGGTGTTTGCAGTGACTGTAACTGTAAGTAGCATGTCTGTTACACAGCCGAGGTGTTTGCAGTGACTGTGTAACTGTAAGTAGCAGGTCTGTTACACAGCCGAGGAGTTTGCAGTGACTGTGTAACTGTAAGTAGCAGGTCTGTTACACAGCCGAGGAGTTTGCAGTGACTGTGTAACTGCCAGAAGCAGGTCTGTTACACAGCGAGGTGTTTGCAGTGACTGTGTAACTGCCAGAAGCAGGTCTGTTACACAGCGAGGTGTTTGCAGTGACTGTGTAACTGCCAGTAGCAGGTCTGTTACACAGCGAGGAGTTTGCAGTGACTGTGTAACTGCCAGTAGCAGGTCTGTTACACAGCCGAGGAGTTTGCAGTGACTGTGTAACTGCCAGTAGCAGGTCTGTTACACAGCCGAGGTGTTTGCAGTGACTGTAACTGTAAGTAGCATGTCTGTTACACAGCCGAGGTGTGTGCAGTGACTGTGTAACTGTAAGTAGCAGGTCTGTTACACAGCCGAGGAGTTTGCAGTGACTGTGTAACTGTAAGTAGCAGGTCTGTTACACAGCCGAGGAGTTTGCAGTGACTGTGTAACTGCCAGAAGCAGGTCTGTTACACAGCGAGGTGTTTGCAGTGACTGTGTAACTGCCAGTAGCAGGTCTGATACACAGCCGAGGAGTTTGCAGTGACTGTGTAACTGCCAGTAGCATGTCTGTTACACAGCGAGGTGTTTGCAGTGACTGTGTAACTGCCAGTAGCAGGTCTGTTACACAGCCGAGGTGTTTGCAGTGACTGTGTAACTGCCAGTAGCAGGTCTGTTACACAGCCGAGGAGTTTGCAGTGACTGTGTAACTGCCAGTAGCAGGTCTGTTACACAGCCGAGGAGTTTGCAGTGACTGTGTAGCTGTAAGTAGCAGGCCTGTTACACAGCCGAGGTGTTGGCAGTGACTGTGTAACTGTAAGTAGCAGGTCTGTTACACAGCCGAGGAGTTTCAAGTGACTGTGTAACTGCCAGTAGCAGGTCTGTTACACAGCCGAGGAGTTTGCAGTGACTGTGTAACAGCCAGTAGCAGGTCTGTTACACAGCCGAGGTGTTTGCAGTGACTGTGTAACTGTAAGTAGCAGGTCTGTTACACAGCCGAGGTGTTTGCAGTGACTGTGTAACTGCCAGTAGCAGGTCTGTTACACAGCGAGGTGTTTGCAGTGACTGTGTAACTGCCAGTAGCAGGTCTGTTACACAGCCGAGGAGTTTGCAGTGACTGTGTAACTGCCAGTAGCAGGTCTGTTACACAGCGAGGTGTTTGCAGTGACTGTGTAACTGCCAGTAGCAGGTCTGTTACACAGCCGAGGAGTTTGCAGTGACTGTGTAACTGCCAGTAGCAGGTCTGTTACACAGCCGAGGTGTTTGCAGTGACTGTGTAACTGCCAGTAGCAGGTCTGTTACACAGCGAGGTGTTTGCAGTGACTGTGTAACTGCCAGTAGCAGGTCTGTTACACAGCCGAGGTGTTTGCAGTGACTGTGTAACTGCCAGTAGTATGTCTGTTACACAGCGAGGAGTTTGCAGTGACTGTGTAACTGTCAGTAGCAGGTCTGTTACACAGCCGAGGTGTTTGCAGTGACTGTGTAACTGCCAGTAGCAGGTCTGTTACACAGCCGAGGAGTTTGCAGTGACTGTGTAACTGCCAGTAGCAGGTCTGTTACACAGCCGAGGTGTTTGCAGTGACTGTGTAACTGCCAGTAGCAGGTCTGTTACACAGCCGAGGAGTTTGCAGTGACTGTGTAACTGCCAGTAGCATGTGTGTTACACAGCCGAGGTGTTTGCAGTGACTGTGTAACTGCCAGTAGCATGTCTGTTACACAGCCGAGGTGTTTGCAGTGACTGTGTAACTGCCAGTAGCAGGTCTGTTACACAGCCGAGGAGTTTGCAGTGACTGTGTAACTGCCAGTAGCAGGTCTGTTACACAGCCGAGGAGTTTGCAGTGACTGTGTAACTGTAAGTAGCAGGTCTGTTACACAGCCGAGGAGTTTGCAGTGACTGTGTAACTGCCAGTAGCAGGTCTGTTACACAGCCGAGGAGTTTGCAGTGACTGTGTAACTGCCAGTAGCAGGTCTGTTACACAGCCGAGGAGTTTGCAGTGACTGTGTAACTGCCAGTAGCAGGTCTGTTACACAGCCGAGGAGTTTGCAGTGACTGTGTAACTGCCAGTAACAGGTCTGTTACACAGCCGAGGAGTTTGCAGTGACTGTGTAACTGCCAGTAGCATGTCTGTTACACAGCCGAGGTGTTTGCAGTGACTGTGTAACTGCCAGTAGCAGGTCTGTTACACAGCCGAGGAGTTTGCAGTGACTGTGTAACTGCCAGTAGCAGGTCTGTTACACAGC
Source organism: Ascaphus truei (assembly GCF_040206685.1). NCBI lineage: Eukaryota > Metazoa > Chordata > Amphibia > Anura > Ascaphidae > Ascaphus > Ascaphus truei. Next base: position 41,652 of record NW_027457003.1, on the reverse strand, counting down.
CGAGGAGTTTGCAGTGACTGTGTAACTGCCAGTAGCAGGTCTGTTACACAGCCGAGGTGTTTGCAGTGACTGTGTAACTGCCAGTAGCATGTCTGTTACACAGTGAGGTGTTTGCAGTGACTGTGTAACTGCCAGTAGCAGGTCTGTTACACAGTGAGGCGTTTGCAGTGACTGTGTAACTGTAAGTAGCAGGTCTGTTACACAGTGAGGTGTTTGCAGTGACTAACGGCCAGTAGCAGGTCAGTTACACAGCCGAGGAGTTTGCAGTGACTGTGTAACTGCCAGTAGCATGTCTGTTACACAGCCGAGGAGTTTTCAGTGACTGTGTAACAGCCAGTAGTAGGTCTGTTACACAGCCGAGGTGTTTGCAGTGACTGTGTAACTGCCAGTAGCAGGTCTGTTACACAGCCGAGGAGTTTGCAGTGATTGTGTAACTACCAGTAGCAGGTCTGTTACACAGCGAGGTGTTTGCAGTGACTGTGTAACTGCCAGTAGCATGTCTGTTACACAGCGAGGAATTTGCAGTGACTGTGTAACTGCCAGTAGCAGGTCTGTTACACAGCCGAGGTGTTTGCAGTGACTGTGTAACTGTAAGTAGCAGGTCTGTTACACAGTGAGGAGTTTGCAGTGACTGTGTAACTGTAAGTAGCAGGTCTGTTACACAGCCGAGGTGTTTGCAGTGACTGTGTAACTGTAAGTAGCAGGTCTGTTACACAGCGAGGAGTTTGCAGTGACTGTGTAACTGCCAGTAGCATGTCTGTTACACAGCGAGGTGTTTGCAGTGACTGTGTAACTGTAAGTAGCATGTCTGTTACACAGCGAAGGAGTTTGCAGTGACTGTGTAACTGTAAGTAGCAGGTCTGTTACACAGCCGAGGAGTTTGCAATGACTGTGTAACTGTAAGTAACAGGTCTGTTACACAGCCCAGGAGTTTGCAGTGACTGTGTAACTGCCAGTAGCAGGTCTGTTACACAGCCGAGGTGTTTGCAGTGACTGTGTAACTGTCAGTAGCATGTCTGTTACACAGCCGAGGTGTTTGCAGTGACTGTGTAACTGCCAGTAGCAGGTCTGTTACACAGCCGAGGAGTTTGCAGTGACTATGTAACTGTAAGTAGCAGGTCTGATACACAGCCGAGGAGTTTGCAGTGACTGTGTAACTGCCACTAGCAGGTCTGTTACACAGCCGAGGAGTTTGCAGTGACTGTGTAACTGCCAGTGGCAGGTCTGTTACACAGCCGAGGTGTTTGCAGTGACTGTGTAACTGCCAGTAGCAGGTCTGTTACACAGCCGAGGAGTTTGCAGTGACTGTGTAACTGTCAGTAGCAGGTCTGTTACACAGCGAGGTGTTTGCAGTGACTGTGTAACTGCCAGTAGCAGGTCTGTTACACAGCCGAGGAGTTTGCAGTGACTGTGTAACTGCCAGTAGCAGGTCTGTTACACAGCGAGGTGTTTGCAGTGACTGTGTAACTGTCAGTAGCAGGTCTGTTACACAGCCAAGGGGATTGCAGTGACTGTGTAACTGCCAGTAGCAGGTAGGTAACACAGCCGAGGAGTTTGCAGTGACTGTGTAACTGCCAGTAGCAGGTCTGTTACACAGCCGAGGAGTTTGCAGTGACTGTGTAACTGTAAGTAGCAGGTCTGTTACACAGCCGAGGAGTTTGCAGTGACTGTGTAACTGCCAGTAGCAGGTCTGTTACACAGCCGAGGAGTTTGCAGTGACTGTGTAACTGCCAGTAGCAGGTCTGTTACACAGCCGAGGAGTTTGCAGTGACTGTGTAACTGCCAGTAGCAGGTCTGTTACACAGCCGAGGTGTTTGCAGTGACTGTGTAACTGCCAGTAGCAGGTCTGTTACACAGCCGAGGTGTTTGCAGTGACTGTGTAACTGTAAGTAGCAGGTCTGTTACACAGTGAGGAGTTTGCAGTGACTGTGTAACTGTAAGTAGCAGGTCTGTTACACAGCCGAGGTGTTTGCAGTGACTGTGTAACTGTAAGTAGCAGGTCTGTTACACAGCGAGGAGTTTGCAGTGACTGTGTAACTGCCAGTAGCATGTCTGTTACACAGCGAGGTGTTTGCAGTGACTGTGTAACTGTAAGTAGCAGGTCTGTTACACAGCCGAGGAGTTTGCAATGACTGTGTAACTGTAAGTAACAGGTCTGTTACACAGCCCAGGAGTTTGCAGTGACTGTGTAACTGCCAGTAGCAGGTCTGTTACACAGCCGAGGTGTTTGCAGTGACTGTGTAACTGTCAGTAGCATGTCTGTTACACAGCCGAGGTGTTTGCAGTGACTGTGTAACTGCCAGTAGCAGGTCTGTTACACAGCCGAGGAGTTTGCAGTGACTATGTAACTGTAAGTAGCAGGTCTGATACACAGCCGAGGAGTTTGCAGTGACTGTGTAACTGCCACTAGCAGGTCTGTTACACAGCCGAGGAGTTTGCAGTGACTGTGTAACTGCCAGTGGCAGGTCTGTTACACAGCCGAGGTGTTTGCAGTGACTGTGTAACTGTCAGTAGCAGGTCTGTTACACAGCGAGGTGTTTGCAGTGACTGTGTAACTGCCAGTAGCAGGTCTGTTAAACAGCCGAGGAGTTTGCAGTGACTGTGTAACTGCCAGTAGCAGGTCTGTTACACAGCGAGGTGTTTGCAGTGACTGTGTAACTGTAAGTAGCAGGTCTGTTACACAGCCAAGGGGATTGCAGTGACTGTGTAACTGCCAGTAGCAGGTAGGTAACACAGCCGAGGAGTTTGCAGTGACTGTGTAACTGCCAGTAGCAGGTCTGTTACACAGCCGAGGAGTTTGCAGTGACTGTGTAACTGCCAGTAGCAGGTCTGTTACACAGCCGAGGAGTTTGCAGTGACTGTGTAACTGCCAGTAGCAGGTCTGTTACACAGCCGAGGAGTTTGCAGTGACTGTGTAACTGCCAGTAGCAGGTCTGTTACACAGCCGAGGAGTTTGCAGTGACTGTGTAACTGCCAGTAGCAGGTCTGTTACACAGCCGAGGAGTTTGCAGTGACTGTGTAACTGCCAGTAGCATGTCTGTTACACAGCGAGGTGTTTGCAGTGACTGTGTAACTGCCAGTAGCAGGTCTGTTACACAGCCGAGGAGTTTGCAGTGACTGTGTAACTGCCAGTAGCAGGTCTGTTACACAGCCGAGGAGTTTGCAGTGACTGTGTAGCTGTAAGTAGCAGGCCTGTTACACAGTCGAGGTGTTTGCAGTGACTGTGTAACTGTAAGTAGCAGGTCTGTTACACAGCCGAGGAGTTTGCAGTGACTGTGCAACTGTAAGTAGCAGGTCTGTTACACAGCCGAGGTGTTTGCAGTGACTGTGTAAAACAAGGAATAAAGCGATTCCAGCATCTGACCTGTAGCCTCCCGAGTCCTCTCTCACCAGCGCCTGCAGCTCCACCTGGTAATCCTCGTGCAGCAAGCAGTGCGACGCGGGAACCCTGCACACAGAGGAAACACATTCACTGACTGTGCCGTGCGACGCGGACCGCAGCGCCGCTAACGCCCACAGGCGAGGGCGACATTTCTGTCTGCGCTCCAATGCTACGTCACTGCCGGCGGATCTGGGATATCACGCAACATTTTCAACGCGTTTTTGATGGGTTTTATTTTATAGAAATCTAAATGATGTTCTCATTTCAACAGCGCGACATACTCAGAGGGCTCGGTGAATCCGCAGGGTGCGTTATGATTGGCTCCGCAGACATAAAAGCTCTTCCCCTTGTTCGGTCCGTCCCGCACCCCGGTTTTTAGGAAGCAAAGACTCCCTGCGGAAATACAGGAAAACAGCACAACAGAAGTTAGATCAGACGGCGCTGCGGTGAGATACGGGGAACATGACAGAAGTTAGATCAGACGGCGCTGCGGTGAGATACAGGGAACATGACAGAAGTTAGATCAGACGGCGCTGCGGTGCGGTGAGATACAGGGAACATGACAGAAGTTAGATCAGACGGCGCTGCGCTGCGGTGAGATACAGGGAACATGACAGAAGTTAGATCAGACGGCGCTGCGGTGCGGTGAGATACAGGGAACATGACAGAAGTTAGATCAGACGGCGCTGCGGTGAGATACAGGTAACATGACAGAAGTTAGATCAGACGGCGCTGCGCTGCGGTGAGATACAGGTAACATGACAGAAGTTAGATCAGACGGCGCTGCGCTGCGGTGAGATACAGGGAACATGACAGAAGTTAGATCAGACGGCGCTGCGGTGAGATACAGGGAACATGACAGAAGTTAGATCAGACGGCGCTGCGGTGAGATACAGGGAACATGACAGAAGTTAGATCAGACGGCGCTGCGCTGCGGTGAGATACAGGGAACATGACAGAAGTTAGATCAGACGGCGCTGCGGTGATACAGGGAACATGACAGAAGTTAGATCAGACGGCGCTGCGGTGATACAGGGAACATGACAGAAGTTAGATCAGACGGCGCTGCGCTGCGGTGAGATACAGGGAACATGGCAGAAGTTAGATCAGACGGCGCTGCGCTGCGGTGAGATACAGGGAACATGGCAGAAGTTAGATCAGACGGCGCTGCAGTGAGATACAGGGAACATGACAGAAGTTAGATCAGACGGCGCTGCGCTGCGGTGATACAGGGAACATGACAGAAGTTAGATCAGACGGCGCTGCGGTGAGATACAGGGAACATGACAGAAGTTAGATCAGACGGCGCTGCGCTGCGGTGAGATACAGGGAACATGACAGAAGTTAGATCAGACGGCGCTGCGCTGCGGTGAGATACAGGGAACATGACAGAAGTTAGATCAGACGGCGCTGCGCTGCGGTGAGATACAGGGAACATGGCAGAAGTTAGATCAGACGGCGCTGCGGTGAGATACAGGGAACATGACAGAAGTTAGATCAGACGGCGCTGCGCTGCGGTGAGATACAGGGAACATGACAGAAGTTAGATCAGACGGCGCTGCGCCGCGGTGAGATACAGGGTACATGACAGAAGTTAGATCAGACGGCGCTGCGGTGAGATACAGGGAACATGACAGAAGTTAGATCAGACGGCGCTGCGCTGCGGTGAGATACAGGGAACATGACAGAAGTTAGACCAGACGGCGCTGCGGTGAGATACAGGGAACATGACAGAAGTTAGATCAGACGGCGCTGCGCTGCGGTGATACAGGGAACATGACAGAAGTTAGATCAGACGGCGCTGCGCTGCGGTGATACAGGGAACATGACAGAAGTTAGATCAGACGGCGCTGCGCTGCGGTGAGATACAGGTAACATGACAGAAGTTAGATCAGACGGCGCTGCGGTGAGATACAGGGAACATGACAGAAGTTAGATCAGACGGCGCTGCGGTGAGATACAGGGAACATGACAGAAGTTAGATCAGACGGCGCTGCGCTGCGGTGATACAGGGAACATGACAGAAGTTAGATCAGACGGCGCTGCGGTGAGATACAGGGAACATGACAGAAGTTAGATCAGACGGTGCTGCGCTGCGGTGATACAGGGAACATGGCAGAAGTTAGATCAGACGGCGCTGCGGTGAGATACAGGGAACATGACAGAAGTTAGATCAGACGGCGCTGCGCTGCGGTGAGATACAGGGAACATGACAGAAGTTAGATCAGACGGCGCTGCGGTGAGATACAGGGAACATGACAGAAGTTAGATCAGACGGCGCTGCGGTGAGATACAGGGAACATGACAGAAGTTAGATCAGACGGCGCTGCGGTGAGATACAGGGAACATGACAGAAGTTAGATCAAACGGCGCTGCGGTGAGATACAGGGAACATGACAGAAGTTAGATCAGACGGCGCTGCCGTGAGATACAGGGAACATGACAGAAGTTAGATCAGACGGCGCTGCGCTGCGGTGAGATACAGGGAACATGACAGAAGTTAGATCAGACGGCGCTGCGGTGAGATACAGGGAACATGACAGAAGTTAGATCAGACGGCGCTGCGCTGCGGTGAGATACAGGGAACATGACAGAAGTTAGATCAGACGGCGCTGCGCTGCGGTGAGATACAGGGAACATGACAGAAGTTAGATCAGACGGCGCTGCGGTGAGATACAGGGAACATGACAGAAGTTAGATCAGACGGCGCTGCGCTGCGGTGAGATACAGGGAACATGACAGAAGTTAGATCAGACGGCGCTGCGGTGAGATACAGGGAACATGACAGAAGTTAGATCAGACGGCGCTGCGGTGAGATACAGGGAACATGACAGAAGTTAGATCAGACGGCGCTGCGGTGCGGTGAGATACAGGGAACATGACAGAAGTTAGATCAGACGGCGCTGCGGTGAGATACAGGGAACATGACAGAAGTTAGATCAGACGGCGCTGCGGTGAGATACAGGGAACATGACAGAAGTTAGATCAGACGGCGCTGCGCTGCGGTGAGATACAGGGAACATGACAGAAGTTAGATCAGACGGCGCTGCGGTGAGATACAGGGAACATGACAGAAGTTAGATCAGACGGCGCTGCGCTGCGGTGAGATACAGGGAACATGACAGAAGTTAGATCAGACGGCGCTGCGCTGCGGTGAGATACAGGGAACATGACAGAAGTTAGATCAGACGGCGCTGCGCTGCGGTGAGATACAGGGAACATGACAGAAGTTAGATCAGACGGCGCTGCGGTGAGATACAGGGAACATGACAGAAGTTAGATCAGACGGCGCTGCGCTACGGTGAGATACAGGGAACATGACAGAAGTTAGATCAGATGGCGCTGCGCTGCGGTGAGATACAGGGAACATGACAGAAGTTAGATCAGACGGCGCTGCGCTGCGGTGAGATACAGGGAACATGACAGAAGTTAGATCAGACGGCGCTGCGGTGATACAGGGAACATGACAGAAGTTAGATCAGACGGCGCTGCGCTGCGGTGAGATACAGGGAACATGACAGAAGTTAGATCAGACGGCGCTGCGGTGAGATACAGGGAACATGGCAGAAGTTAGATCAGACGGCGCTGCGCTGCGGTGAGATACAGGGAACATGACAGAAGTTAGATCAGATGGCGCTGCGCTGCGGTGAGATACAGGGAACATGACAGAAGTTAGATCAGACGGCGCTGCGGTGAGATACAGGAAACATGACAGAAGTTAGATCAGACGGCGCTGCGCTGCGGTGAGATACAGGAAACATGACAGAAGTTAGATCAGACGGCGCTGCGCTGCGGTGAGATACAGGGAACATGACAGAAGTTAGATCAGACGGCGCTGCGCTGCGGTGAGATACAGGGAACATGGCAGAAGTTAGATCAGACGGCGCTGCGGTGAGATACAGGGAACATGACAGAAGTTAGATCAGACGGCGCTGCGGTGAGATACGGGGAACATGACAGAAGTTAGATCAGACGGCGCTGCGGTGAGATACAGGGAACATGACAGAAGTTAGATCAGACGGCGCTGCGGTGAGATACAGGGAACATGACAGAAGTTAGATCAGACGGCGCTGCGGTGAGATACGGGGAACATGACAGAAGTTAGATCAGACGGCGCTGCGCTGCGGTGAGATACAGGGAACATGACAGAAGTTAGATCAGACGGCGCTGCGGTGAGATAGGGGGAACATGACAGAAGTTAGATCAGACGGCGCTGCGCTGCGGTGAGATACAGGGAACATGACAGAAGTTAGATCAGACGGCGCTGCGGTGAGATACAGGGAACATGACAGAAGTTAGATCAGACGGCGCTGCGGTGAGATACAGGGAACATGACAGAAGTTAGATCAGACGGCGCTGCGGTGAGATACGGGGAACATGACAGAAGTTAGATCAGACGGCGCTGCGGTGAGATACAGGGAACATGACAGAAGTTAGATCAGACTGCGCTGCGGTGAGATACAGGGAACATGACAGAAGTTAGATCAGACGGCGCTGCGGTGAGATACAGGGAACATGACAGAAGTTAGATCAGACGGCGCTGCGGTGAGATACAGGGAACATGACAGAAGTTAGATCAGACGGCGCTGCGCTGCGGTGAGATACAGGGAACATGACAGAAGTTAGATCAGACGGCGCTGCGGTGAGATACAGGGAACATGACAGAAGTTAGATCAGACGGCGCTGCGGTGCGGTGAGATACAGGGAACATGACAGAAGTTAGATCAGACGGCGCTGCGCTGCGGTGAGATACAGGGAACATGACAGAAGTTAGATCAGACGGCGCTGCGGTGAGATACAGGAAACATGACAGAAGTTAGATCGGACGGCGCTGCGGTGAGATACAGGGAACATGACAGAAGTTAGATCAGACGGCGCTGCGGTGAGATACAGGGAACATGACAGAAGTTAGATCAGACGGCGCTGCGCTGCGGTGAGATACAGGGAACATGACAGAAGTTAGATCAGACGGCGCTGCGCTGCGGTGAGATACAGGGAACATGACAGAAGTTAGATCAAACGGCGCTGCGCTGCGGTGAGATACAGGGAACATGACAGAAGTTAGATCAGACGGCGCTGCGGTGAGATACAGGGAACATGACAGAAGTTAGATCAGACGGCGCTGCGGTGAGATACAGGAAACATGACAGAAGTTAGATCAGACGGCGCTGCGCTGCGGTGAGATACAGGAAACATGACAGAAGTTAGATCAGACGGCGCTGCGCCGCGGTGAGATACAGGAAACATGACAGAAGTTAGATCGGACGGCGCTGCGCCGCGGTGAGATACAGGAAACATGACAGAAGTTAGATCAGACGGCGCTGCGGTGAGATACAGGGAACATGACAGAAGTTAGATCAGACGGCGCTGCGTTGAGATACAGGGAACATGACAGAAGTTAGATCAGACGGCGCTGCGCTGCGGTGAGATACGGGGAACATGACAGAAGTTAGATCAGACGGCGCTGCGGTGAGATACGGGGAACATGACAGAAGTTAGATCAGACGGCGCTGCGCTGCGGTGAGATACAGGGAACATGACAGAAGTTAGATCAGACGGCGCTGCGGTGAGATACAGGGAACATGACAGAAGTTAGATCAGACGGCGCTGCGGTGAGATACAGGTAACATGACAGAAGTTAGATCAGACGGCGCTACGGTGAGATACGGGGAACATGACAGAAGTTAGATCAGACGGCGCTGCGCTGCGGTGAGATACGGGGAACATGACAGAAGTTAGATCAGACGGCGCTGCGCTGCGTTGAGATACAGGGAACATGACAGAAGTTACATCAGACGGCGCTGCGCTGCGGTGAGATACAGGGAACATGACAGAAGTTAGATCAGACGGCGCTGCGGTGAGATACAGGGAACATGACAGAAGTTAGATCAGACGGCGCTGCGGTGAGATACAGGAAACATGACAGAAGTTAGATCAGACGGCGCTGCGCTGCGGTGAGATACAGGAAACATGACAGAAGTTAGATCAGACGGCGCTGCGCCGCGGTGAGATACAGGAAACATGACAGAAGTTAGATCGGACGGCGCTGCGCCGCGGTGAGATACAGGAAACATGACAGAAGTTAGATCAGACGGCGCTGCGGTGAGATACAGGGAACATGACAGAAGTTAGATCAGACGGCGCTGCGTTGAGATACAGGGAACATGACAGAAGTTAGATCAGACGGCGCTGCGCTGCGGTGAGATACGGGGAACATGACAGAAGTTAGATCAGACGGCGCTGCGGTGAGATACGGGGAACATGACAGAAGTTAGATCAGACGGCGCTGCGCTGCGGTGAGATACAGGGAACATGACAGAAGTTAGATCAGACGGCGCTGCGGTGAGATACAGGGAACATGACAGAAGTTAGATCAGACGGCGCTGCGGTGAGATACAGGTAACATGACAGAAGTTAGATCAGACGGCGCTACGGTGAGATACGGGGAACATGACAGAAGTTAGATCAGACGGCGCTGCGCTGCGTTGAGATACAGGGAACATGACAGAAGTTAGATCAGACGGCGCTGCGGTGAGATACAGGGAACATGACAGAAGTTAGATCAGACGGCGCTGCGCTGCGGTGAGATACAGGGAACATGACAGAAGTTAGATCAGACGGCGCTGCGCTGCGGTGAGATACAGGGAACATGACAGAAGTTAGATCAGACGGCGCTGCGGTGAGATACAGGAAACATGACAGAAGTTAGATCAGACGGCGCTACGCTGCGGTGAGATACAGGGAACATGACAGAAGTTAGATCGGACGGCGCTGCGCTGCGGTGAGATACAGGGAACATGACAGAAGTTAGATCAGACGGCGCTGCGGTGAGATACAGGAAACATGACAGAAGTTAGATCAGACGGCGCCGCGGTGAGATACAGGAAACATGACAGAAGTTAGATCAGCCGGCGCTGCGGTGAGATACAGGGAACATGACAGACGTTAGATCAGACGGCGCTGCGCTGCGGTGAGATACAGGAAACATGACAGAAGTTAGATCAGACGGCGCCGCGGTGAGATACAGGAAACATGACAGAAGTTAGATCGGACGGCGCTGCGTTGAGATACGGGGAACATGACAGAAGTTAGATCAGACGGCGCTGCGGTGAGATACAGGGAACATGACAGAAGTTAGATCAGACGGCGCTGCGTTGAGATACGGGGAACATGACAGAAGTTAGATCAGACGGCGCTGCGCTGCGGTGAGATACAGGGAACATGACAGAAGTTAGATCAGACGGCGCTGCGCTGCGGTGAGATAGGGGGAACATGACAGAAGTTAGATCAGACGGCGCTGCGGTGAGATACAGGGAACATGACAGAAGTTAGATCAGACTGCGCTGCGGTGAGATACGGGGAACATGACAGAAGTTAGATCAGACGGCGCTGCGCTGCGGTGAGATACGGGGAACATGACAGAAGTTAGATCAGACGGCGCTGCGGTGAGATACAGGGAACATGACAGAAGTTAGATCAGACGGCGCTGCGGTGAGATACAGGGAACATGACAGAAGTTAGATCAGACGGCGCTGCGCTGCGGTGAGATACAGGGAACATGACAGAAGTTAGATCAGACGGCGCTGCGCTGCGGTGAGATACAGGGAACATGACAGAAGTTAGATCAGACGGCGCTGCGCTGCGGTGAGATACAGGGAACATGACAGAAGTTAGATCAGACGGCGCTGCGCTGCGGTGATACAGGGAACATGACAGAAGTTAGATCAGACGGCGCTGCGCTGCGGTGATACAGGGAACATGACAGAAGTTAGATCAGACGGCGCTGCGCTGCGGTGATACAGGGAACATGACAGAAGTTAGATCAGACGGCGCTGCGATGCGGTGAGATACAGGGAACATGACAGAAGTTAGATCAGACGGCGCTGCGGTGAGATACAGGGAACATGACAGAAGTTAGATCAGACGGCGCTGCGGTGAGATACAGGGAACATGACAGAAGTTAGATCAGACGGCGCTGCGGTGAGATACAGGGAACATGACAGAAGTTAGATCAGACGGCGCTGCGGTGAGATACAGGGAACATGACAGAAGTTAGATCAGACGGCGCTGCGGTGAGATACAGGGAACATGACAGAAGTTAGATCAGACGGCGCTGCGGTGAGATACAGGGAACATGACAGAAGTTAGATCAGACGGCGCTGCGGTGAGATACAGGGAACATGACAGAAGTTAGATCAGACGGCGCTGCGGTGAGATACAGGGAACATGACAGAAGTTAGATCAGACGGCGCTGCGGTGAGATACAGGGAACATGACAGAAGTTAGATCAGACGGCGCTGCGGTGAGATACAGGGAACATGACAGAAGTTAGATCAGACGGCGCTGCGGTGAGACACAGGGAACATGACAGAAGTTAGATCAGACGGCGCTGCGGTGAGACACAGGGAACATGACAGAAGTTAGATCAGACGGCGCTGCGGTGAGATACAGGGAACATGACAGAAGTTAGATCAGACGGCGCTGCGGTGATACAGGGAACATGACAGAAGTTAGATCAGACGGCGCTGCGCTGCGGTGAGATACAGGGAACATGACAGAAGTTAGATCAGACGGCGCTGCGGTGAGATACAGGGAACATGACAGAAGTTAGATCAGACGGCGCTGCGGTGAGATACAGGGAACATGACAGAAGTTAGATCAGACGGCGCTGCGGTGAGACACAGGGAACATGACAGAAGTTAGATCAGACGGCGCTGCGGTGAGACACAGGGAACATGACAGAAGTTAGATCAGACGGCGCTGCGGTGAGATACAGGGAACATGACAGAAGTTAGATCAGACGGCGCTGCGCTGCGGTGAGATACAGGGAACATGACAGAAGTTAGATCAGACGGCGCTGCGCTGCGGTGAGATACAGGGAACATGGCAGAAGTTAGATCAGACGGCGCTGCGGTGAGATACAGGGAACATGACAGAAGTTAGATCAGACGGCGCTGCGGTGAGATACAGGGAACATGACAGAAGTTAGATCAGACGGCGCTGCGCTGCGGTGAGATACAGGGAACATGACAGAAGTTAGATCAGACGGCGCTGCGGTGATACAGGGAACATGACAGAAGTTAGATCAGACGGCGCTGCGATGCGGTGAGATACAGGGAACATGACAGAAGTTAGATCAGACGGCGCTGCGGTGAGATACAGGGAACATGACAGAAGTTAGATCAGACGGCGCTGCGGTGAGATACAGGGAACATGACAGAAGTTAGATCAGACGGCGCTGCGGTGAGATACAGGGAACATGACAGAAGTTAGATCAGACGGCGCTGCGGTGATACAGGGAACATGACAGAAGTTAGATCAGACGGCGCTGCAGTGAGATACAGGGAACATGACAGAAGTTAGATCAGACGGCGCTGCGGTGATACAGGGAACATGACAGAAGTTAGATCAGACGGCGCTGCGCTGCGGTGAGATACAGGGAACATGACAGAAGTTAGATCAGACGGCGCTGCGCTGCGGTGAGATACAGGGAACATGACAGAAGTTAGATCAGACGGCGCTGCGGTGAGATACAGGGAACATGACAGAAGTTAGATCAGACGGCGCTGCGGTGAGATACAGGGAACATGACAGAAGTTAGATCAGACGGCGCTGCGGTGAGATACAGGGAACATGACAGAAGTTAGATCAGACGGCGCTGCGCTGCGGTGATACAGGGAACATGACAGAAGTTAGATCAGACTGCGCTGCGCTGCGGTGAGATACGGGGAACATGACAGAAGTTAGATCAGACGGCGCTGCGCTGCGGTGAGATACAGGGAACATGACAGAAGTTAGATCAGACGGCGCTGCGGTGAGATACAGGGAACATGACAGAAGTTAGATCAGACGGCGCTGCGGTGAGATACAGGGAACATGACAGAAGTTAGATCAGACGGCGCTGCGGTGAGATACGGGGAACATGACAGAAGTTAGATCAGACGGCGCTGCGCTGCGGTGAGATACAGGGAACATGACAGAAGTTAGATCAGACGGCGCTGCGGTGAGATACAGGGAACATGACAGAAGTTAGATCAGACGGCGCTGCGGTGAGATACGGGGAACATGACAGAAGTTAGATCAGACGGCGCTGCGGTGCGGTGAGATACAGGGAACATGACAGAAGTTAGATCAGACGGCGCTGCGGTGAGATACAGGGAACATGACAGAAGTTAGATCAGACGGCGCTGCGGTGAGATACAGGGAACATGACAGAAGTTAGATCAGACGGCGCTGCGCTGCGGTGAGATACAGGGAACATGGCAGAAGTTAGATCAGACGGCGCTGCGCTGCGGTGAGATACAGGGAACATGACAGAAGTTAGATCACACGGCGCTGCGCTGCGGTGAGATACAGGGAACATGGCAGAAGTTAGATCAGACGGCGCTGCGGTGATACAGGGAACATGACAGAAGTTAGATCAGACGGCGCTGCGGTGATACAGGGAACATGACAGAAGTTAGATCAGACGGCGCTGCGGTGAGATACAGGGAACATGACAGAAGTTAGATCAGACGGCGCTGCGGTGAGATACAGGGAACATGACAGAAGTTAGATCAGACGGCGCTGCGGTGAGATAAAGGGAACATGACAGAAGTTAGATCAGACGGCGCTGCGGTGAGATACAGGGAACATGACAGAAGTTAGATCAGACGGCGCTGCGGTGAGATACGGGGAACATGACAGAAGTTAGATCAGACGGCGCTGCGGTGCGGTGAGATACAGGGAACATGACAGAAGTTAGATCAGACGGCGCTGCGGTGAGATACAGGGAACATGACAGAAGTTAGATCAGACGGCGCTGCGGTGAGATACAGGGAACATGACAGAAGTTAGATCAGACGGCGCTGCGGTGAGATACGGGGAACATGACAGAAGTTAGATCAGACGGCGCTGCGCTGCGGTGAGATACAGGGAACATGACAGAAGTTAGATCAGACGGCGCTGCGGTGAGATACAGGGAACATGACAGAAGTTAGATCAGACGGCGCTGCGGTGAGATACAGGGAACATGACAGAAGTTAGATCAGACGGCGCTGCGGTGAGATACAGGGAACATGACAGAAGTTAGATCAGACGGCGCTGCGGTGAGATACAGGGAACATGACAGAAGTTAGATCAGACGGCGCTGTGCTGCGGTGAGATACAGGGAACATGACAGAAGTTAGATCAGACGGCGCTGCGGTGAGATACAGGGAACATGACAGAAGTTAGATCAGACGGCGCTGCGGTGAGATACAGGGAACATGACAGAAGTTAGATCAGACGGCGCTGCGCTGCGGTGATACAGGGAACATGACAGAAGTTAGATCAGACGGCGCTGCGGTGAGATACAGGGAACATGACAGAAGTTATATCAGACGGCGCTGCGGTGAGATACAGGGAACATGACAGAAGTTAGATCAGACGGCGCTGCGGTGAGATACAGGGAACATGACAGAAGTTAGATCAGACGGCGCTGCGGTGATACAGGGAACATGACAGAAGTTAGATCAGACGGCGCTGCGGTGATACAGGGAACATGACAGAAGTTAGATCAGACGGCGCTGCGGTGAGATACAGGAAACATGACAGAAGTTAGATCAGACGGCGCTGCGGTGAGATACAGGGAACATGACAGAAGTTAGATCAGACGGCGCTGCGGTGATACAGGGAACATGACAGAAGTTAGATCAGACGGCGCTGCGGTGAGATACAGGAAACATGACAGAAGTTAGATCAGACGGCGCTGCGGTGAGATACAGGGAACATGACAGAAGTTAGATCAGACGGCGCTGCGGTGATACAGGGAACATGACAGAAGTTAGATCAGACGGCGCTGCGGTGAGATACAGGAAACATGACAGAAGTTAGATCAGACGGCGCTGCGGTGAGATACAGGGAACATGACAGAAGTTAGATCAGACGGCGCAGCACTGCGGTGAGATACAGGAAACATGACAGAAGTTAGATCGGACGGCGCTGCGTTGAGATACAGGGAACATGACAGAAGTTAGATCAGACGGCGCTGCGGTGAGATACAGGGAACATGACAGAAGTTAGATCAGACGGCGCTACGCTGCGGTGAGATACAGGGAACATGACAGAAGTTAGATCAGACGGCGCTACGCTGCGGTGAGATACAGGGAACATGACAGAAGTTAGATCAGACGGCGCTGCGGTGAGATACAGGGAACATGACAGAAGTTAGATCAGACGGCGCTGCGCTGCGGTGATACAGGGAACATGACAGAAGTTAGATCAGACGGCGCTGCGCTGCGGTGATACAGGGAACATGACAGAAGTTAGATCAGACGGCGCTGCGGTGAGATACAGGAAACATGACAGAAGTTAGATCAGACAGCGCTGCGCTGCGGTGAGATACAGGGAACATGACAGAAGTTAGATCAGACGGCGCTGCGGTGAGATACAGGGAACATGACAGAAGTTAGATCAGACGGCGCTGCGCTGCGGTGAGATACAGGGAACATGACAGAAGTTAGATCAGACGGCGCTGCGCTGCGGTGAGATACAGGGAACATGACAGAAGTTAGATCAGACGGCGCTGCGCTGCGGTGAGATACAGGGAACATGACAGAAGTTAGATCAGACGGCGCTGCGCTGCGGTGAGATACAGGGAACATGACAGAAGTTAGATCAGACGGCGCTGCGGTGAGATACAGGGAACATGACAGAAGTTAGATCAGACGGCGCTGCGGTGAGATACAGGGAACATGACAGAAGTTAGATCAGACGGCGCTGCGGTGAGATACAGGGAACATGACAGAAGTTAGATCAGACGGCGCTGCGGTGATACAGGGAACATGACAGAAGTTAGATCAGACGGCGCTGCGGTGAGATACAGGGAACATGACAGAAGTTAGATCAGACGGCGCTGCGCTGCGGTGACATACAGGGAACATGACAGAAGTTAGATCAGACGGCGCTGCGGTGAGATACAGGGAACATGACAGAAGTTAGATCAGACGGCGCTGCGGTGAGATACAGGGAACATGACAGAAGTTAGATCAGACGGCGCTGCGGTGAGATACAGGGAACATGACAGAAGTTAGATCAGACGGCGCTGCGCTGCGGTGAGATACAGGGAACATGACAGAAGTTAGATCAGACGGCGCTGCGGTGAGATACAGGGAACATGACAGAAGTTAGATCAGACGGCGCTGCGGTGAGATACAGGGAACATGACAGAAGTTAGATCAGACGGCGCTGCGGTGATACAGGGAACATGACAGAAGTTAGATCAGACGGCGCTGCGGTGATACAGGGAACATGACAGAAGTTAGATCAGACGGCGCTGCGATGCGGTGAGATACAGGGAACATGACAGAAGTTAGATCAAACGGCGCTGCGGTGAGATACAGGGAACATGACAGAAGTTAGATCAGACGGCGCTGCGGTGAGATACAGGGAACATGACAGAAGTTAGATCAGACGGCGCTGCGGTGAGATACAGGGAACATGACAGAAGTTAGATCAGAAGGCGCTGCAGATACAGGGAACATGACAGAAGTTAGATCAGACGGCGCTGCGGTGAGATACAGGGAACATGACAGAAGTTAGATCAGACGGCGCTGCGGTGAGATACAGGGAACATGACAGAAGTTAGATCAGACGGTGCTGCGCTGCGGTGAGATACAGGGAACATGACAGAAGTTAGATCAAACGGCGCTGCGGTGAGATACAGGGAACATGACAGAAGTTAGATCAGACGGCGCTGCGGTGAGATACGGGGAACATGACAGAAGTTAGATCAGACGGCGCTGCGGTGAGATACAGGGAACATGACAGAAGTTAGATCAGACGGCGCTGCGGTGAGATACAGGGAACATGACAGAAGTTAGATCAGACGGCGCTGCGCTGCGGTGAGATACGGGGAACATGACAGAAGTTAGATCAGACGGCGCTGCGGTGATACAGGGAACATGACAGAAGTTAGATCAGAAGGCGCTGCGGTGATACAGGGAACATGACAGAAGTTAGATCAGACGGCGCTGCGCTGCGGTGAGATACAGGGAACATGACAGAAGTTAGATCAGACTGCGCTGCGGTGAGATACAGGGAACATGACAGAAGTTAGATCAGACGGCGCTGCGGTGAGATACAGGGAACATGACAGAAGTTAGATCAGACGGCGCTGCGGTGAGATACAGGGAACATGACAGAAGTTAGATCAGACGGCGCTGCGCTGCGGTGAGATACAGGGAACATGACAGAAGTTAGATCAGACGGCGCTGCGGTGAGATACAGGGAACATGACAGAAGTTAGATCAGACGGCGCTGCGGTGAGATACAGGGAACATGACAGAAGTTATATCAGACGGCGCTGCGCTGCGGTGAGATACAGGGAACATGACAGAAGTTAGATCAGACGGCGCTGCGGTGAGATACAGGGAACATGACAGAAGTTAGATCAGACGGCGCTGCGGTGAGATACAGGGAACATGACAGAAGTTAGATCAGACGGCGCTGCGCTGCGGTGAGATACAGGGAACATGACAGAAGTTAGATCAGACGGCGCTGCGGTGAGATACAGGGAACATGACAGAAGTTAGATCAGACGGCGCTGCGCTGCGGTGAGATACAGGGAACATGACAGAAGTTAGATCAGACGGCGCTGCGGTGAGATACAGGGAACATGACAGAAGTTAGATCAGACGGCGCTGCGGTGAGATACAGGGAACATGACAGAAGTTAGATCAGACGGCGCTGCGGTGAGATACAGGGAACATGACAGAAGTTAGATCAGACGGCGCTGCGCTGAGATACAGGGAACATGACAGAAGTTAGATCAGACGGCGCTGCGGTGATACAGGGAACATGACAGAAGTTAGATCAGATGGCGCTGCGGTGAGATACAGGGAACATGACAGAAGTTAGATCAGACGGCGCTGCGCTGCGGTGAGATACAGGGAACATGACAGAAGTTAGATCAGACGGCGCTGCGGTGAGATACAGGGAACATGACAGAAGTTAGATCAGACGGCGCTGCGGTGAGATACAGGGAACATGACAGAAGTTAGATCAGACGGCGCTGCGCTGCGGTGAGATACAGGGAACATGGCAGAAGTTAGATCAGACGGCGCTGCGCTGCGGTGAGATACAGGGAACATGACAGAAGTTAGATCACACGGCGCTGCGCTGAGGTGAGATACAGGGAACATGGCAGAAGTTAGATCAGACGGCGCTGCGCTGCGGTGAGATACAGGGAACATGACAGAAGTTAGATCAGACGGCGCTGCGCTGCGGTGAGATACGGGGAACATGACAGAAGTTAGATCAGACGGCGCTGCGGTGAGATAAAGGGAACATGACAGAAGTTAGATCAGACGGCGCTGCGGTGAGATACAGGGAACATGACAGAAGTTAGATCAGACGGCGCTGCGGTGAGATACGGAGAACATGACAGAAGATAGATCAGACGGCGCTGCGCTGCGGTGAGATACAGGGTACATGACAGAAGTTTGATCAGACGGCGCTGCGGTGAGATACGGGGAACATGACAGAAGTTAGATCAGACGGCGCTGCGGTGCGGTGAGATACAGGGAACATGACAGAAGTTAGATCAGACGGCGCTGCGGTGAGATACAGGGAACATGACAGAAGTTAGATCAGACGGCGCTGCGGTGAGATACAGGGAACATGACAGAAGTTAGATCAGACGGCGCTGCGGTGAGATACGGGGAACATGACAGAAGTTTGATCAGACGGCGCTGCGCTGCGGTGAGATACAGGGAACATGACAGAAGTTAGATCAGACGGCGCTGCGCTGCGGTGAGATACAGGGAACATGACAGAAGTTAGATCAGACGGCGCTGCGGTGAGATACAGGGAACATGACAGAAGTTATATCAGACGGCGCTGCGGTGAGATACGGGGAACATGACAGAAGTTAGATCAGACGGCGCTGTGGTGAGATACAGGGAACATGACAGAAGTTAGATCAGACGGCGCTGCGGTGATACAGGGAACATGACAGAAGTTAGATCAGACGGCGCTGCGCTGCGGTGAGATACAGGGAACATGACAGAAGTTAGATCAGACGGCGCTGCGCTGCGGTGAGATACAGGGAACATGACAGAAGTTAGATCAGACGGCGCTGCGCTGCGGTGAGATACAGGGAACATGACAGAAGTTAGATCAGACGGCGCTGCGGTGAGATACAGGGAACATGACAGAAGTTATATCAGACGGCGCTGCGGTGATACAGGGAACATGACAGAAGTTAGATCAGACGGCGCTGCGCTGCGGTGAGATACAGGGAACATGACAGAAGTTAGATCAGACGGCGCTGCGGTGAGATACAGGGAACATGACAGAAGTTAGATCAGACGGCGCTGCGGTGAGATACAGGGAACATGACAGAAGTTAGATCAGACGGCGCTGCGGTGAGATACAGGGAACATGACAGAAGTTAGATCAGACGGCGCTGCGGTGAGATACAGGGAACATGACAGAAGTTAGATCAGACGGCGCTGCGGTGAGATACAGGGAACATGACAGAAGTTAGATCAGACGGCGCTGCGGTGATACAGGGAACATGACAGAAGTTAGATCAGACGGCGCTGCGGTGAGATACAGGAAACATGACAGAAGTTAGATCAGACGGCGCTGCGCTGCGGTGAGATACAGGGAACATGACAGAAGTTAGATCAGACGGCGCTGCGGTGAGATACAGGAAACATGACAGAAGTTAGATCGGACGGCGCTGCGTTGAGATACAGGGAACATGACAGAAGTTAGATCAGACGGCGCTGCGCTGCGGTGAGATACAGGGAACATGACAGAAGTTAGATCAGACGGCGCTGCGGTGCGGTGAGATACAGGGAACATGACAGAAGTTAGATCAGACGGCGCTGCGGTGAGATACAGGGAACATGACAGAAGTTAGATCAGACGGCGCTGCGGTGAGATACAGGGAACATGACAGAAGTTAGATCAGACGGCGCTGCGGTGAGATACAGGGAACATGACAGAAGTTAGATCAGACGGCGCTGCGGTGAGATACAGGGAACATGACAGAAGTTAGATCAGACGGCGCTGCGGTGAGATACAGGGAACATGGCAGAAGTTAGATCAGACGGCGCTGCGCTGCGGTGAGATACAGGAAACATGACAGAAGTTAGATCGGACGGCGCTGCGCTGCGGTGATACAGGGAACATGACAGAAGTTAGATCAGACTGCGCTGCGGTGAGATACGGGGAACATGACAGAAGTTAGATCAGACGGCGCTGCGCTGCGGTGAGATACAGGGAACATGACAGAAGTTAGATCAGACGGCGCTGCGGTGAGATACAGGGAACATGACAGAAGTTAGATCAGACGGCGCTGCGGTGAGATACAGGGAACATGACAGAAGTTAGATCAGACGGCGCTGCGGTGAGATACAGGGAACATGACAGAAGTTAGATCAGACGGCGCTGCGGTGAGATACAGGGAACATGACAGAAGTTAGATCAGACGGCGCTACGCTGCGGTGAGATACGGGGAACATGACAGAAGTTAGATCAGACGGCGCTGCGCTGCGGTGAGATACGGGGAACATGACAGAAGTTAGATCAGACGGCGCTGCGCTGCGGTGAGATACAGGGAACATGACAGAAGTTAGATCAGACGGCGCTGCGGTGAGATACAGGGAACATGACAGAAGTTAGATCAGACGGCGCTGCGGTGAGATACAGGGAACATGACAGAAGTTAGATCAGACGGCGCTGCGGTGAGATACAGGGAACATGACAGAAGTTAGATCAGACGGCGCTGCGCTGCGGTGAGATACAGGGAACATGACAGAAGTTAGATCAGACGGCGCTGCGCTGCGGTGAGATACAGGGAACATGACAGAAGTTAGATCAGACGGCGCTGCGGTGATACAGGGAACATGACAGAAGTTAGATCAGCCGGCGCTGCGGTGAGATACAGGGAACATGACAGAAGTTAGATCAGACGGCGCTGCGCTGCGGTGATACAGGGAACATGACAGAAGTTAGATCAGACGGCGCTGCGCTGCGGTGAGATACAGGGAACATGACAGAAGTTAGATCAGACGGCGCTGCGGTGATACAGGGAACATGACAGAAGTTAGATCAGCCGGCGCTGCGGTGAGATACAGGGAACATGACAGAAGTTAGATCAGACGGCGCTGCGCTGCGGTGATACAGGGAACATGACAGAAGTTAGATCAGACGGCGCTGCGCTGCGGTGATACAGGGAACATGACAGAAGTTAGATCAGACGGCGCTGCGATGCGGTGAGATACAGGGAACATGACAGAAGTTAGATCAGACGGCGCTGCGGTGAGATACAGGGAACATGACAGAAGTTAGATCAGACGGCGCTGCGGTGAGATACAGGGAACATGACAGAAGTTAGATCAGATGGCGCTGCGGTGAGATACAGGGAACATGACAGAAGTTAGATCAGACGGCGCTGCGATGCGGTGAGATACAGGGAACATGACAGAAGTTAGATCAGACGGCGCTGCGGTGAGATACAGGGAACATGACAGAAGTTAGATCAGACGGCGCTGCGGTGAGATACAGGGAACATGACAGAAGTTAGATCAGACGGCGCTGCCGTGAGATACAGGGAACATGACAGAAGTTAGATCAGACGGTGCTGCGCTGCGGTGAGATACAGGGAACATGACAGAAGTTAGATCAGACGGCGCTGCGGTGAGATACAGGGAACATGACAGAAGTTAGATCAGACGGCGCTGCGGTGAGATACGGGGAACATGACAGAAGTTAGATCAGACGGTGCTGCGCTGCGGTGAGATACAGGGAACATGACAGAAGTTAGATCAGACGGCGCTGCGGTGAGATACGGGGAACATGACAGAAGTTAGATCAGACGGCGCTGCGCTGCGGTGAGATACAGGGAACATGACAGAAGTTAGATCAGACGGCGCTGCGGTGAGATACAGGGAACATGACAGAAGTTAGATCAGACGGCGCTGCGGTGAGATACAGGGAACATGACAGAAGTTAGATCAGACGGCGCTGCGCTGCGGTGAGATACGGGGAACATGACAGAAGTTAGATCAGACGGCGCTGCGGTGATACAGGGAACATGACAGAAGTTAGATCAGAAGGCGCTGCGGTGATACAGGGAACATGACAGAAGTTAGATCAGACGGCGCTGCGGTGATACAGGGAACATGACAGAAGTTAGATCAGACGGCGCTGCGGTGATACAGGGAACATGACAGAAGTTAGATCAGCCGGCGCTGCGGTGAGATACAGGGAACATGACAGAAGTTAGATCAGACGGCGCTGCGCTGCGGTGATACAGGGAACATGACAGAAGTTAGATCAGACGGCGCTGCGCTGCGGTGATACAGGGAACATGACAGAAGTTAGATCAGACGGCGCTGCGGTGAGATACAGGGAACATGACAGAAGTTAGATCAGATGGCGCTGCCGTGAGATACAGGGAACATGACAGAAGTTAGATCAGACGGTGCTGCGCTGCGGTGAGATACAGGGAACATGACAGAAGTTAGATCAGACGGCGCTGCGGTGAGATACAGGGAACATGACAGAAGTTAGATCAGACGGCGCTGCGGTGAGATACGGGGAACATGACAGAAGTTAGATCAGACGGTGCTGCGCTGCGGTGAGATACAGGGAACATGACAGAAGTTAGATCAGACGGCGCTGCGGTGAGATACGGGGAACATGACAGAAGTTAGATCAGACGGCGCTGCGCTGCGGTGAGATACGGGGAACATGACAGAAGTTAGATCAGACGGCGCTGCGGTGATACAGGGAACATGACAGAAGTTAGATCAGAAGGCGCTGCGGTGATACAGGGAACATGACAGAAGTTAGATCAGACGGCGCTGCGGTGATACAGGGAACATGACAGAAGTTAGATCAGACTGCGCTGCGGTGAGATACAGGGAACATGACAGAAGTTAGATCAGACGGCGCTGCGGTGATACAGGGAACATGACAGAAGTTAGATCAGACTGCGCTGCGGTGAGATACAGGGAACATGGCAGAAGTTAGATCAGACGGCGCTGCACTGCGGTGAGATACAGGGAACATGACAGAAGTTAGATCAGACGGCGCTGCGGTGAGATACGGGGAACATGACAGAAGTTAGATCAGACGGCGCTGCGGTGAGATACAGGGAACATGACAGAAGTTAGATCAGACGGCGCTGCGGTGAGATACGGGGAACATGACAGAAGTTAGATCAGACGGCGCTGCGGTGAGATACAGGGAACATGACAGAAGTTAGATCAGACGGAGCTGCGGTGAGATACGGGGAACATGACAGAAGTTAGATCAGACGGCGCTGCGGTGAGATACAGGGAACATGACAGAAGTTAGATCAGACGGCGCTGCGGTGAGATACAGGGAACATGACAGAAGTTAGATCAGACGGCGCTGCGGTGAGATACAGGGAACATGACAGAAGTTAGATCAGACGGCGCTGCGCTGCGGTGAGATACAGGGAACATGACAGAAGTTAGATCAGACGGCGCTGCGGTGAGATACAGGGAACATGACAGAAGTTAGATCAGACGGCGCTGCGGTGATACAGGGAACATGACAGAAGTTAGATCAGACGGCGCTGCGGTGAGATACAGGGAACATGACAGAAGTTAGATCAGACGGCGCTGCGATGCGGTGAGATACAGGGAACATGAAAGAAGTTAGATCAGACGGCGCTGCGCTGCGGTGAGATACAGGGAACATGACAGAAGTTAGATCAGATGGCGCTGCGCTGCGGTGAGATACAGGGAACATGGCAGAAGTTAGATCAGACGGCGCTGCGCTGCGGTGAGATACAGGGAACATGACATAAGTTAGATCAGACGGCGCTGCGGTGAGATACAGGGAACATGACAGAAGTTAGATCAGACGGCGCTGCGGTGATACAGGGAACATGACAGAAGTTAGATCAGACGGCGCTGCGGTGAGATACAGGGAACATGACAGAAGTTAGATCAGACGGCGCTGCGCTGCGGTGAGATACAGGGAACATGACAGAAGTTAGATCAGAAGGCGCTGCGGTGATACAGGGAACATGACAGAAGTTAGATCAGACGGCGCTGCGGTGAGATACAGGGAACATGACAGAAGTTAGATCAGACGGCGCTGCGGTGAGATACAGGGAACATGACAGAAGTTAGATCAGACGGCGCTGCGCTGCGGTGAGATACAGGGAACATGACAGAAGTTAGATCAGACGGCGCTGCGCTGCGGTGAGATACAGGGAACATGACCGAAGTTAGATCAGACGGCGCTGCGGTGAGATACAGGGAACATGACAGAAGTTAGATCAGACGGCGCTGCGCTGCGGTGAGATACGGGGAACATGACAGAAGTTAGATCAGACGGCGCTGCGGTGAGATACAGGGAACATGACAGAAGTTAGATCAGACGGCGCTGCGGTGAGATACGGGGAACATGACAGAAGTTAGATCAGACGGCGCTGCGCTGCGGTGAGATACAGGGAACATGACAGAAGTTAGATCAGACGGCGCTGCGGTGAGATACAGGGAACATGACAGAAGTTAGATCAGACGGCGCTGCGGTGAGATACAGGGAACATGACAGAAGTTAGATCAGACGGCGCTGCGGTGAGATACAGGGAACATGACAGAAGTTAGATCAGACGGCGCTGCGGTGAGATACAGGGAACATGACAGAAGTTAGATCAGACGGCGCTGCGGTGAGATACGGGGAACATGACAGAAGTTAGATCAGACGGCGCTGCGGTGCGGTGAGATACAGGTAACATGACAGAAGTTAGATCAGACGGCGCTGCGGTGAGATACAGGGAACATGACAGAAGTTAGATCAGACGGCGCTGCGGTGCGGTGAGATACAGGGAACATGACAGAAGTTAGATCAGACGGAGCTGCGGTGAGATACAGGGAACATGACAGAAGTTAGATCAGACGGCGCTGCGGTGCGGTGAGATACAGGGAACATGACAGAAGTTAGATCAGAAGGCGCTGCGCTGAGATACAGGGAACATGACAGAAGTTAGATCAGACGGCGCTGCGGTGAGATACAGGGAACATGACAGAAGTTAGATCAGACGGCGCTGCGGTGATACAGGGAACATGACAGAAGTTAGATCAGACGGCGCTGCGCTGCGGTGAGATACAGGGAACATGACAGAAGTTAGATCAGACGGCGCTGCGGTGAGATACAGGGAACATGACAGAAGTTAGATCAGACGGCGCTGCGGTGAGATACAGGGAACATGACAGAAGTTAGATCAGACGGCGCTGCGGTGAGATACAGGGAACATGACAGAAGTTAGATCAGACGGCGCTACGCTGCGGTGAGATACGGGGAACATGACAGAAGTTAGATCAGACGGCGCTGCGCTGCGGTGAGATACGGGGAACATGACAGAAGTTAGATCAGACGGCGCTGCGCTGCGGTGAGATACGGGGAACATGACAGAAGTTAGATCAGACGGCGCTGCGGTGAGATACAGGGAACATGACAGAAGTTAGATCAGACGGCGCTGCGGTGAGATACAGGGAACATGACAGAAGTTAGATCAGACGGCGCTGCGGTGAGATACAGGGAACATGACAGAAGTTAGATCAGACGGCGCTGCGGTGAGATACAGGGAACATGACAGAAGTTAGATCAGACGGCGCTGCGGTGATACAGGGAACATGACAGAAGTTAGATCAGACGGCGCTGCGATGCGGTGATACAGGGAACATGACAGAAGTTAGATCAGACGGCGCTGCGGTGAGATACAGGAAACATGACAGAAGTTAGATCAGACGGCGCTGCGCTGCGGTGAGATACAGGGAACATGACAGAAGTTAGATCAGACGGCGCTGCGGTGATACAGGGAACATGACAGAAGTTAGATCAGACGACGCTGCGGTGAGCTACAGGGAACATGACATAAGTTAGATCAGACGGCGCTGCGGTGAGATACAGGGAACATGACAGAAGTTAGATCAGACGGCGCTGCGGTGCGGTGAGATACAGGGAACATGACAGAAGTTAGATCAGACGGCGCTGCGGTGAGATACAGGGAACATGACAGAAGTTAGATCAGACGGCGCTGCGCTGCGGTGAGATACAGGGAACATGACAGAAGTTAGATCAGACGGCGCTGCGGTGATACAGGGAACATGACAGAAGTTAGATCAGACGGCGCTGCGGTGAGATACAGGGAACATGACAGAAGTTAGATCAGACGGCGCTGCGCTGCGGTGAGATACAGGGAACATGACAGAAGTTAGATCAGACGGCGCTGCGGTGAGATACAGGGAACATGACAGAAGTTAGATCAGACGGCGCTGCGGTGAGATACAGGGAACATGACAGAAGTTAGATCAGACGGCGCTGCGGTGAGATACAGGGAACATGACCGAAGTTAGATCAGACGGCGCTGCGGTGAGATACAGGGAACATGACAGAAGTTAGATCAGACGGCGCTGCGCTGCGGTGAGATACGGGGAACATGACAGAAGTTAGATCAGACGGCGCTGCGGTGAGATACAGGGAACATGACAGAAGTTAGATCAGACGGCGCTGCGGTGAGATACAGGGAACATGACAGAAGTTAGATCAGACGGCGCTGCGGTGAGATACAGGGAACATGACAGAAGTTAGATCAGACTGCGCTGCGGTGAGATACGGGGAACATGACAGAAGTTAGATCAGACGGCGCTGCGCTGCGGTGAGATACAGGGAACATGACAGAAGTTAGATCAGACGGCGCTGCGGTGAGATACAGGGAACATGACAGAAGTTAGATCAGACGGCGCTGCGGTGAGATACAGGGAACATGACAGAAGTTAGATCAGACTGCGCTGCGGTGAGATACGGGGAACATGACAGAAGTTAGATCAGACGGCGCTGCGGTGCGGTGAGATACAGGTAACATGACAGAAGTTAGATCAGACGGCGCTGCGGTGAGATACAGGGAACATGACAGAAGTTAGATCAGACGGCGCTGCGGTGCGGTGAGATACAGGGAACATGACAGAAGTTAGATCAGACGGCGCTGCGGTGATACAGGGAACATGACAGAAGTTAGATCAGACGGCGCTGCGGTGAGATACAGGGAACATGACAGAAGTTAGATCAGACGGCGCTGCGGTGATACAGGGAACATGACAGAAGTTAGATCAGACGGCGCTGCGCTGCGGTGAGATACAGGGAACATGACAGAAGTTAGATCAGACGGCGCTGCGGTGAGATACAGGGAACATGACAGAAGTTAGATCAGACGGCGCTGCGGTGAGATACAGGGAACATGACAGAAGTTAGATCAGACGGCGCTGCGGTGAGATACAGGGAACATGACAGAAGTTAGATCAGACGGCGCTGCGGTGAGATACAGGGAACATGACAGAAGTTAGATCAGACGGCGCTGCGGTGAGACAGGGGGAACATGACAGAAGTTAGATCAGACGGCGCTGCGGTGCGGTGAGATACAGGTAACATGACAGAAGTTAGATCAGACGGCGCTGCGGTGAGATACAGGTAACATGACAGAAGTTAGATCAGACGGCGCTGCGGTGCGGTGAGATACAGGGAACATGACAGAAGTTAGATCAGACGGCGCTGCGGTGAGATACAGGGAACATGACAGAAGTTAGATCAGACGGCGCTGCGCTGCGGTGAGATACAGGGAACATGACAGAAGTTAGATCAGACGGCGCTGCGCTGCGGTGAGATACAGGGAACATGACAGAAGTTAGATCAGACGGCGCTGCGCTGCGGTGAGATACAGGGAACATGACAGATGTTAGATCAGACGGCGCTGCGGTGAGATACAGGGAACATGACAGAAGTTAGATCAGACTGTGCGGCGCTGCGGTGAGATACAGGGAACATGACAGAAGTTAGATCAGACGGCGCTGCGGTGAGATACAGGGAACATGACAGAAGTTAGATCAGACGGCGCTGCGGTGAGATACAGGGAACATGACAGAAGTTAGATCAGACGGCGCTGCGGTGAGATACAGGGAACATGACAGAAGTTAGATCAGACGGCGCTGCGCTGCGGTGAGATACAGGGAACATGACAGAAGTTAGATCAGACGGCGCTGCGCTGCGGTGAGATACAGGGAACATGACAGAAGTTAGATCAGACGGCGCTGCGCTGCGGTGAGATACAGGGAACATGACAGAAGTTAGATCAGACGGCGCTGCGGTGAGATACAGGGAACATGACAGAAGTTAGATCAGACGGCGCTGCGGTGAGATACGGGGAACATGACAGAAGTTAGATCAGACGGCGCTGCGGTGAGATACAGGGAACATGACAGAAGTTAGATCAGACGGCGCTGCGGTGAGATACAGGGAACATGACAGAAGTTAGATCAGACGGCGCTGCGGTGAGATACGGGGAACATGACATGTCTGTCTATCCTGATATTCTCCCATGCTGTGTATTTAGTTCTATTTAGGTAAAAACATATTCCAATTGTCTGTCTATCCTGATATTCTCCCATGCTGTGTATTTAGTTCTATTTAGGTAAAAACATATTCTAATTGTCTGTCTGTAAATCATCCCCCTACTGTCTTAATTTAATTCAGCTTTCACACGTGTGCAAGGCAAGGCAACACCCACCTTAGAAAAACCATTTGCTTTAACTACCCTCACATGTGCTAATTAAGTTTGTTGTGCCAACCAGGTGACTTTATAAATGTATATAAGTAAACTCCTAACAGCCATTGCTGCTAGCAGCCATGCTTTTAAGCAGATATGCTTTTAAGTATATATGTTTCAAGTATTTAAAGTTTAAAAAGGAGTGGAAAAGTGGACATCACCTACTGCTTCTGATTCCTGCTTTTGATCTACGTTGGAAAGAGGATATCATCTATCCCAGACTGCACATCTCAACACTTAACTATTGCTGCGATGCCGCCTTTATTTTTTATATTTGCTGCAACCGCACTTATTCTCAAATTATGCACTTCCTTCCACCAGTCTCCTTATGTCTCTAACTCTATTCATATATCTCCATCTCTCCTTTCTTCCCCACTTCTCAGTTCACATGAACTCCTTTCTTACCTGCGTCCTCTGTCACCACACAGCTATACCTCCTGCACTAAAACACACCCCTACAAATCATCCTCACACATCCTCTTTCTATCCATGCTTCTCCTCCTTGCTTCTGGGGATATCTCTCCCAATCCTGGTCCCTGCCTTATTTCTACTTGCTCTCGTCCTCGCCTCCCACATACAACTTCTACTCCTTCTGGTGTTAACCCCTCCAACCTCATACCCATCCCCTGCCACCCTCCCTCCTCTCTCCCTTTCTCCTGTGCCCTTTGGAATGCTCGCTCCCTCTCTAACAAGTGCCTCTCTGTGCATGACTTCTTTCTCTCTCACTCCCTGCTTCTCTTTGCTATAACTGAGACCTGGCTCACTCAGTCTGACTCTGCTCTGGAAGCTGCCCTCTCCTATGGTGGCCTTTCCTTCTCCCACACTCCGCGCCTTGATGGCAGGGGTGGAGGTGTGGGGCTCCTGCTCTCCTCTCTCTGCCGTTACCGAACCCTTCCTATTCCTCCCTCTCTTGCTTTTCCCTCCTTTGAGGCTCACACTGTCCAGATTTTCTCTCCTCTCCCTGTTCATGTGGCGGTCATCTATCGCCCACCTACCTCTACTCATCCCCCTTCTGCCTTTCTCTCTCACTTTGAATCCTGGCTCTCTTTCTTCCTCTCCTCAGACTCCCCTGTTCTTCTCCTTGGGGACTTCAATTGCCACATTGATGACCCCTCTCTCCCTTGGGCTTCCCGCTTTCTTTCTCTAACCTCTTCTTTTGGCCTTCAACAGTGGACTGCAGCCAGCACCCACAAGGATGGCCACTACTTAGACCTGGTTTTCACTAAAAATTTCTCTCTCTCTGATTTCTCCATTTCCCCTTTTCCTCTCTCTGACCATCACCTCATCTCATTCTCTCTATCTCGCTTCTCAACTTCTCCACCTCCATCTACACCCCGGTTCTGCAGAAACCTGCGCTCTATTCACTTACCTGACTTTGAGTCCACGTTACACTCCTCCCTCTCCTCTCTCAGATCTGCTACAGACCCTGACAAACTGGTCAGGAACTACAACTCTGCCTTGTCCTCCTCTCTTGATCTACATGCCCCGCTTTCTCTCTGCCGCACTCGCCCTTTTAACCCTAGACCCTGGTTAAATTCCCACACGCGCATGCTGCGTTCCTCCACTCGTTCCTCTGAACGCCTCTGGAGGAAATCTCATACTCTCGCAGACTTCCTTCACTACAAATTTATGCTATCCTGTTTCAACTCTGCCCTCTCGCAAGCTAAACAAGCCTACTTTTCTTCACTAATCAACATGCACAAGTCTAACCCACGCCGACTGTTCTCTGTCTTTGATACTCTACTCAAACCACCCTCCGCTGCCTCTCCTTCCTCCATCTCCGCTCAGGACTTTGCTGACTATTTTAAGGAAAAGGTGGAATCCATACGTCAGAACATCCCCTCTGTTTCTTCCTCCCATCCTACACCTCTTCCTAACTCTCCTCCTGCCTTCCTTGACTCTCTTTCCACTGTCTCAGAGGAGGATGTGTCGCTGTTGATCGCCTCTTCTCCCTCTACCACTTGCCCTCTTGACCCCATTCCCTCCCATCTCCTAAAACCTCTTGCTCCTACTATAATCCCTACGCTCACGCACATTTTTAACTCCTCCCTCTGCTCTGGAACCTTTCCATCCTCCTTCAAACATGCAACAGTCATACCATTACTCAAAAACAGCAAGCTTGACCCTACCTGTCTTTCTAACTATCGGCCTGTCTCCCTCCTGCCTTTTGCCTCTAAACTCCTTGAACGTCTTGTATTCGCTCGCTTGCTCCATTTTCTCAACACCTATTCTCTCCTAGACCCTCTACAATCTGGCTTCCGTACTGCTCACTCCACGGAAACAGCCCTCACTAAAATAACTGACGACCTCCATGCTGCCAAAGACAGAGGTCATTACACTCTGCTCATATTACTCGACCTCTCTGCAGCATTTGACACCGTGGACCACCCTCTTCTCCTTCACATTCTCCATACTCTTGGCATTCGGAACAAAGCTCTATCCTGGATCTCATCCTACCTCTCCCATCGTACTTTCAGTGTCTCTTCTGCTAATACCTCCTCCTCCTCTATTGATCTCTCTGTGGGGGTACCCCAGGGCTCTGTCCTGGGACCTCTTCTCTTTTCTCTGTATACACTCTCTCTAGGTGACCTAATAACATCTTTTGGGTTTAATTATCACCTCTATGCTGACGACACACAAATATATTTCTCAACACCCGACCTTACACCTACTGTACAAACCAAAGTTTCTGAATGTCTCTCTGCTATATCATCCTGGATGGCCCTCCGCCGCCTTAAACTCAACATGGCTAAAACAGAGCTCCTCATACTTCCTCCCAAACCTGGCCCTACTACCTCCTTCCACATTACTGTTGGAACTACGATCATTCACCCAGTAGCCCAAGCACGCTGCCTTGGGGTCACACTCGACTCCTCTCTCACATTTGCCCCTCACATTCAAAACATTTCTAAAACCTGTCGCTTTTTCCTCCGCAATATAACAAAGATACGCCCTTTCCTCTGTTGCTCGACTGCTAAAACTCTGACTCAGGCCCTCATTCTCTCCCGTCTTGATTACTGTAACCTCCTGCTGTCCGGCCTTCCTGCCTCTCACCTGTCTCCCCTACAATCTATCCTTAACGCTGCTGCCAGAATCACTCTACTCTTTCCTAGATCTGTCTCAGCATCTCCCCTCATGAAATCCCTCTCCTGGCTTCCGATCAAATCCCGCATCTCACACTCCATTCTTCTCCTCACTTTTAAAGCTTTACACTCTTCTGCTCCTCCTTACATCTCAGCCCTAATTTCTCGTTATGCACCATCCAGACTCTTGCGTTCTTCTCAAGGATGTCTTCTTTCTACCCCCTTTGTATCTAAAGCCCTCTCCCGCCTTAAACCTTTTTCATTGACTGCCCCTCACCTCTGGAATGCCCTTCCCCTCAGTACCCGACTAGCACCCTCTCTATCCACCTTTAAGACCCACCTTAAGACACACTTGCTTAAAGAAGCATATGAATAGGACTGTGGCTATTCTGAACACATGGCACATAAAGCTTGGCCCCCTGCAGATGCACTTACCAGAACTCCCTCCTACTGTCTCTGTACGTTCTCCCTACCTACCAATTAGACTGTAAGCTCCTCGGAGCAGGGACTCCTCTTCCTTAATGTCTAAAGCACTTATTCCCATGATCTGTTATTTATATTATCTGTTATTTATTGGATTACCACATGTATTACTGCTGTGAAGCGCTATGTACATTAATGGCGCTATATAAATAAAGACATACAATACAATACAAAGTTAGATCAGACGGCGCTGCGGTGAGATACAGGGAACATGACAGAAGTTAGATCAGACGGCGCTGCGGTGAGATACAGGGAACATGACAGAAGTTAGATCAGACGGCGCTGCGGTGAGATACGGGGAACATGACAGAAGTTAGATGAGACGGCGCTGCGGTGAGATACAGGGAACATGACAGAAGTTAGATCAGACGGCGCTGCGGTGAGATACAGGGAACATGACAGACGTTAGATCAGACGACGCTGCGGTGAGCTACAGGGAACATGACAGAAGTTAGATCAGACGGCGCTGCGCTGCGGTGATACAGGGAACATGACAGAAGTTAGATCAGACGGCGCTGCGCTGCGGTGAGATACAGGGAACATGACAGAAGTTAGATCAGACGGCGCTGCGGTGAGATACAGGGAACATGACAGAAGTTAGATCAGACGGCGCTGCGCTGCGGTGAGATACAGGGAACATGACAGAAGTTAGATCAGACGGCCCCCGGGGTACTTACCATGCTGCTTGCAAGGCACTTTCTCCATGATATTGCGGCCAGAATTCCGGAGCAGGCTGCAGGAGAGAGCAGGAGAAAGTATTCCCAAAATAAATCACAAGTCGTGCAACTGATATATACATACATACACACATATATACATACATACATACATACATACATCTCACGCACAATAGCTGAAATATGAAAGGGGAGTCAATCATTCTCACAGCAATAGTTCTTCGCATTTATTGATAACGCACCAACATACCCGCAGCATTTACCCGAAGTCCCAAGGATGGGCAAATTGTTATACTGACAGTGATACGTTCAATAGGATAAAACGAGGTACCTCCTTTGAGGACTTCTAGTTTCGATAAAGGGTTGGTTGCCGTAAGGTTTAATGTGTGGGCTCACTCAGGTTACTGCCCTCTCCATCACGTGATGTATGATGTCAATGTAAGGGTTTACATAGTCACCACCTGTTCTAGAAGCAGGTTCTTCTGAGTTCTTAGGCTAAGGCCCCGCTCCCAGAGTCAGCGCGCCCGCACTGCAGACTGGCGGGGCGCTGACAGACACAGACCGCGATATGCGGTCTGTAGGGAGCGGGAGGTGGGAGGCTTGAGCGGGAGGGGGGCGTGGCTTGAGCGGAGGGACCCGCTACTCTCCCCCCCCCCTCCCTCCCTCCACGGGCTCGGGCTGGCACGCAGACACACACGCAGACACACACACACACACAGACACACAGACACACAGACACAGGCAGGCACTCACGCACTCAGACACACACATACACAAACACAGATAGGCACTGAGACACACATATACACACACAGACAGACACTCACGCTGTTTTCACTCCACACTCATCCCCGCTCCCCGAAGCCTCCCCTCCCCATTGGCTCACAGCCACACCACGTGACGCGTCAACGCTAGGGATCACCATTCTCTTGTATCCCCTAGCGGCTGACGCGCCACAGCGTGTAGTAAGCTGTGCAGCCAGTGGGGACCGGCTCCGCAGGATTCCCCTGCTGGTGGGGAACTCGCGTGTGGCCACCCGCGCCACCGAGCGCAGCGGGACCGAGGCCTTACTGGGGTCCTCACTGTGAGTCCTGTAAATAGGTTAGTGTTTAGAGATCTGTAGTACGATGTGTCCTGTCATTGTTTGTTGTTTCAGTTAGCACATGCCCCTTTAAGATAGCGCCAGTTATAGGAACAGGGACACTAAGTTGTGGGGGAGGGATGCCACTTGTCCAGGTCTTATAGGGTTGGCCCTACCGCTGCCTGTCCTCATAGGGTTGCCGATACTGCAGCCGGTAATCGTATATCACCCATCTATCACGGGAGACCAGTGCTTATCACAAAAAAATACCTGGATCCTTTGCTTGAACAAAACGGGAGATAAAATAAATCGTATTTATTCACACGAGAAACAAACACAGCTTGATTTACAAATAACACTTACGGGCATGAGGTAAAACGAAGTAAATGGTTTCCAGAACGAAAGTCCACGAAATACAATCTCTAGGTATCAATTCCCAGGAACGGGGTTGATACGCAAACAAGAGACGCGAAACAGTCTTTGGCTAGGGGCACCGCTTGCAGCCCCTGTTTCTCCGCCGAAAGAAATATCTTCGTTCTGCGCTTGCAGAATTAATTTACAAGTCCTTCGTTCTAACGAACTTTCGTAGCGGGGTACAATCCTTGGTTGCGATGGAAACGTCTCTGCACCGCACACTATACCTTCCGATGGAGCCGAGAAGAACACAGTTGAACACACACCTGATAGCCTGCACGGGCTTATAACACCCTCCCTCCCAAGCCTATCTGGGTGATACACAGCCAATCTTGGCGTGGGAAGCAAATTCCCACCATATGGCAAGTTTGCCAACAGTTCCTGCAGCCGGGCAAAGGGCTTCGATATGCCAAGGGTCATGCGCTAACCTCACACCTAACCCGCTTAGCATACCTGACCACGTCCCCTTGCACGTGGCATAATGTCCACCTTTCCCAGGATGCCCGGACATCTGCTAGGCAAACTGCTTATATACATTTCCTGACATTTAACATCTTCACCAGGTCGGTGTCTTTTGAAGCCCCGGACTTTTGCAGACACTCTGGAGTCAGATACACAGGGTGTCTCAGAAGTCCGAACTTATATTATGCATGACTCATACCTGGCCGGGCTGACCATAAATGACAATAGTGAATGCTTAATGTATCTACTGTCCTGCTTGGCCGAAATTTAAATGACCCGGTTCCTATAACTTTAAAATACTAAAAAATCAGGGCCACTTCTCATTTATGCCTTTAAATAAATGTTAGTCTCATAACTATACCTGATTACACGTTTACCCCCTAGCACTCTACATACCAAAAAAATAGAACGTTAGGACCTTCCTATCAAAAGTTAGCTAGTTAATTATGTGTGGGCTGTGATGTGGTTTGTGGTTTAACTTTTCCCTGGTTCTGTGCCCATGCGTTCAGCAAACACTGAGTATGTCAAGCAACATGGAATTTACCCACTACCGCCTACCGGCAGGACTCCTGGTGGTAAAAGTGGACGGAAAAGGTACCTCAGATGCCTATGTTCCAAATGCAAACATATAGAGACAGTAGGAGGGAGTTCTGGTAAGTGCGTCTGCAGGGGGCCAAGCTTTATGTATCATGTGTATAGTATTATCCACAGTGCTATTCATATGCTTCTTTAAGCAAGTGTGTCTTAAGGTGGGTCTTAAAGGTGGATAGAGAGGGTGCTAGTCGGGTACTGAGGGGAAGGCATTCCAGAGGTGTGGGGCAGAAAGTGAGAAAGGTTTAAGGCGGGAGAGGGCTTTAGATACAAAGGGGGTAGAAAGAAGACATCCTTGAGAAGAACGCAAGAGTCTGGATGGTGCATAGCGAGAAATTAGGGCTGAGATGTAATGAGGGGCAGAAGAGTGTAAAGCTTTAAAAGTGAGGAGAAGAATGGAGTGTGAGATACGGGATTTGAGCGGAAGCCAGGAGAGGGATTTCAGCAGGGGAGACGCTTGAGACAGATCTAGGAAAGAGTAGAGTGATTCTGGCAGCAGCGTTTAGGATAGATTGTAGGGAGACAGGTTAGAGGCAGGAAGGCCGGACAGCAGGAGGTCGTAGTAATAGAGACGGGAGAGAATGAGGACCTGAGTCAGAGTTTTAGCAGTCGAGTAAGAGAGGAAAGGTCGTATCTTAGGCCTGGGACATAGTGAGTTTGTCCGGGCTGAGGCGCGCTGAGGCTCAGGGAAAGCGGTGCTTTCCCTGGCCTTACACAGCGTGCCGTCCGTGGGCGGGCCAGTGACGACACGGAGCTGGTTCGCCCTCATTGGGCGAACCGCTCACGTGACCGGCCCTGCGCTCCGGCGAGCGCCAAATTTCAAACCTCCGTCAGACACACGCTTCCCCAAGCGTGCGCGAGCCCCTGCTAAAGCCGCTCTCATTGCGGCTGCAGGGGCTCAGTCCCGAGCAGCAGCACGGGTCAGCGCATAAGCGCTGACCATGTCCGAGGCCTTAGTGATATTGCGGAGGAAAAAGCGACAGGTTTTAGAAACGTTTTGAATGTGAGAGGAGAATGTGAGAGAGAAGTCGAGCGTGTGTTTTCTTAGAATCGGCTTGGCCGCAAGCTTTGCTTACAGAAACCAAGGCTACAGATAATGTGAACGAGTGAAACATTCTCAGCCAGGCTGTCATTTTAGTAATATGCCACGGTTGCCACGCCTCTAATTTACACCTTATTTTCCTGTATCAATAGTATTGCTTTTCCGTAATAAAGTTGAGATGAAGAATCAGAATCAATCTCTGTCTCTTTCTTCATTTCCCGAGCGCTCGAACGTCATCAGATCGAGATCCGACAGCCCAGGGCGTGGTTATGTCTCCCCGGGCAGAGCAACACTGTTTCCAGTCACCGTGGCAGGCTGACCGAGGCGGTCCCCGGCCCGTTATAATTAGCAAGAACCTTACAATCTTTATCCCGGATACACTGCATCCAATGTCCAATGGGAATCAACACAACGCCGAGTTTGATAGATATAGCTATAGATATATATAGACCATACGATACCAGTTGCAACACGCCATCAAGGGACAGCACGCAGGTAAGTGAATCATACATTTTCTATATTTGATAGAAGACACAAAAACCGACGTTTCGGTCCCCCAGTGGGACCTTTCTCAAGGTGGCGCTTGAGAAAGGTCCCACTGGGGGACCGAAACGTCGGTTTTTGTGTCTTCAATCAAATATAGAAAACTAGCTGAGAGACCCGGCGTTGCCCGGGATGTAATGTTCCCGCTCCTCTCTGTCTCCTCAATCCAGTCCCCTCCCTCCCTCCTTTACAGCTCTGTTTGTCCCCTTTACAGCTTCATGCAGTGTGTGCGTCAGTCATTATGTGTGCGTCAGTGAGTCTGACGCAGAAACACAAACACACACACACTGTCAGTGTGTGCCTCAGTCAGTGTGTGTGTGTGCGTGCGTCAGTCAGGGTGTGTGTGTGCGTGCGTCAGTCAGGGTGTGTGTGTGCGTGCGTCAGTCAGGGTGTGTGTGTGCGTGCGTCAGTCAGGGTGTGTGTGTGCGTGCGTCAGTCAGGGTGTGTGTGTGCGTGCGTCAGTCAGGGTGTGTGTGTGCGTGCGTCAGTCAGGGTGTGTGTGTGCGTGCGTCAGTCAGGGTGTGTGTGTGTGTGCGTGCGTCAGTCAGGGTGTGTGTGTGTGTGCGTGCGTCAGTCAGGTGTGTGTGTGTGTGCGTGCGTCAGTCAGGGTGTGTGTGTGTGTGCGTGCGTCAGTCAGGGTGTGTGTGTGTGTGCGTGCGTCAGTCAGGGTGTGTGTGTGTGTGCGTGCGTCAGTCAGGGCAGTGTGTGTGTGTGTGCGTGCGTCAGTCAGGGTGTGTGTGTGTGTGCGTGCGTCAGTCAGGGTGTGTGTGTGTGTGCGTGCGTCAGTCAGGGTGTGTGCGCGCGTGCGTCAGTCAGGGTGTGTGCGCGCGTGCGTCAGTCAGGGTGTGTGCGCGCGTGCGTCAGTCAGGGTGTGTGCGCGCGTGCGTCAGTCAGGGTGTGTGCGCGCGTGCGTCAGTCAGGGTGTGTGCGCGCGTGCGTCAGTCAGGGTGTGTGCGCGCGTGCGTCAGTCAGGGTGTGTGCGCGCGTGCGTCAGTCAGGGTGTGTGTGCGCGCGTGCGTCAGTCAGGGTGTGTGCGCGCGTGCGTCAGTCAGGGTGTGTGCGCGCGTGCGTCAGTCAGGGTGTGAGTGCGCCAGTCAGGGTGTGTGTGCGCGTGGGTCAGTCAGGGTGTGTGTGCGCGTGCGTCAGTCAGGGTGTGTGTGCGCGTGCGTCAGTCAGGGTGTGTGTGCGCGTGCGTCAGTCAGGGTGTGTGTGGCGCGTGCGTCAGTCAGGGTGTGTGTGCGCGTGCGTCAGTCAGGGTGTGTGTGCGCGTGCGTCAGTCAGGTGTGTGTGCGCGTGCGTCAGTCAGGGTGTGTGTGTGTGCGTGCGTCAGTCAGGGTGTGTGTGTGTGCGTGCGTCAGTCAGGGTGTGTGTGTGTGCGTGCGTCAGTCAGGGTGTGTGTGTGCGTGCGTCAGTCAGGGTGTGTGTGTGCGTGCGTCAGTCAGGGTGTGTGTGCGCGTGCGTCAGTCAGGGTGTGTTTGCGCGTGCGTCAGTCAGGGTGGTGTGTGTGCGCGTGCGTCAGTCAGGGTGTGTGTGTGTGCGTGCGTCAGTCAGGGTGTGTGTGTGTGCGTGCGTCAGGGTGTGTGTGTGCGTGCGTCAGTCAGGGAGGGTGCGTGCGTCAGTCAGGGTGTGTGTGTGCGTGCGTCAGTCAGGGTGTGTGTGTGCGTGCGTCAGTCAGGGTGTGTGTGTGCGTGCGTCAGTCAGGGTGTGTGTGTGCGTGCGTCAGTCGGGGTGTGTGTGCGTGCGTCAGTCAGGGTGTGTGTGCGTCAGTCAGGGTGTGTGTGCGTCAGTCAGGGTGTGTGTGCGTCAGTCAGGGTGTGTGTGCGCGGGCGTCAGTCAGGGTGTGTGTGCGCGTGCGTCAGTCAGGGTGTGTGTGCGCGGGCGTCAGTCAGGGTGTGTGTGCGCGGGCGTCAGTCAGGGTGTGTGTGCGCGGGCGTCAGTCAGGGTGTGTGTGCGCGGGCGTCAGTCAGGGTGTGTGTGCGCGGGCGTCAGTCAGGGTGTGTGTGCGCGTGCGTCAGTCAGGGTGTGTGTGCGCGTGCGTCAGTCAGGGTGTGTGTGCGCGTGCGTCAGTCAGGGTGTGTGTGCGCGTGCGTCAGTCAGGGTGTGTGTGCGCGTGCGTCAGTCAGGGTGTGTGTGCGCGGTGCGTCAGTCAGGGTGTGTGTGCGTGTGTGTGTGCGTGCGTCAGTCAGGGTGTGTGTGCGCGTGCGTCAGTCAGGGTGTGTGTGCGCGTGCGTCAGTCAGGGGTGTGTGTGCGCGTGCGTCAGTCAGGGTGTGTGTGCGTGTGTGTGCGTCAGTCAGTATGTGTGTCTCAGGTGTGTGCGTTAGTCAGGGTGTGTGTACGCGCGTCAGTTAATGTGTGTGCGCGGGCGCCATTCAGTGTGTGTCAGGCAGTCAGTGTGTGTGTGTGCCTCAGTCAGTGTGCGTCAGTCAGTGTTTGCGTGCGGCAGTGTGTCAGTCTGTGTGCGGCAGTGTGTCAGTCTGTGTGCGGCAGTGTGTCAGTCTGTGTGCGGCAGTGTGTCAGTCAGTGTGCGACTGTGTGTCAGTCAGTGTGTGTGACTGTGTGTCAGTCAGTGTGTGACTGTGTGTCAGTCAGTGTGTGACTGTGTGTCAGTCAGTGTGTGACTGTGTGTCAGTCAGTGTGTGACTGTGTGTCAGTCAGTGTGTGACTGTGTGTCAGTCAGTGTGTGACTGTGTGTCAGTCAGTGTGTGACTGTGTGTCAGTCAGTGTGTGACTGTGTGTCAATCAGTGTGTGTCAGTCAGTGTGTGTCAGTCAGTGTGTGACTGTGTGTCAGTCAGTGTGTGTCAGTCAGTGTTTGCGTGCGGCAGTGAGTGGGTGAGTGGGTGAGTGTCTGTGTGTGACTGTGTGTCAGTCAGTGTGTGACTGTGTGTCAGTCAGTGTGTGACTGTGTGTCAGTCAGTGTGTGACTGTGTGTCAGTCAGTGTGTGACTGTGTGTCAGTCAGTGTGTGACTGTGTGTCAGTCAGTGTGTGACTGTGTGTCAGTCAGTGTGTGTCAGTCAGTGTGTGTCAGTCAGTGTGTGTCAGTCAGTGTGTGTCAGTCAGTGTGTGTCAGTCAGTGTGTGTCAGTCAGTGTGTGTCAGTCAGTGTGTGTCAGTCAGTGTGTGTCAGTCAGTGTGTGTCAGTCAGTGTGTGTCAGTCAGTGTGTGTCAGTCAGTGTGTGACTGTGTGTGTGTGTGTCACTGTGTGTGTGTGTGTACCTCCTTGCGCCAGCCGGTGCTCCCGGCCGCGGGGGGCGGGGGTTGTGTGTGTGTGTGTGGGGGGGGTTGTGTGTGTGTGTGGGGGGGGGGGGTTGTGTGGGGGGGGGGGGGGTTGTGTGGGGGGGGGGGTTGTGTGGAGGGTTGGGGGTTGTGTGGAGGGGGGGGAGGTTACCTCCTTGCGCCACCCGGTGCTCCCGGCCGCGGGGGGGGGGGGGGGTTGTGTGTGGTGGGGGGGGGGGGGGGGGAAGGTTACCTCCTTGCGCCCCCGGTGCTCCCGGCCGCGGGGGGGGTTGTGTGTGGTGGGGGGGGGGGAGGTTACCTCCTTGCGCCCCCGGTGCTCCCGGCTCGGCCGCGGTGGGGTGTGAGGGGGGAGGTTACCTCCTTGCGCCCCCCGTGCTCCCGGCTCGGCCGCGGGGGGGGGGTTGTGTGGGGGGGGGAGGTTACCTGCTTGCGCCCCCGGTGCTCCCGGCTCGGCCGCGGGGGGGTTAACTGCTTGCTGGCGCTCCCGGCGGTAAGACGGGGCCGCGATGAGAAGAGCTGAGTGAGGCGGCGTGTGAGAGGCGGCGGGAGTTTTGCTGGCGGCGGAGTTTTGCTGCGGTGTGTGAGAGGTGAGGTGGAGGAGGCTTGGCGCCGGGGAGGCTGAGGTTTGCGGTGAGGGGGGGCGGGGGTTTGCGGTGAGGGGGGGGGTGGGGGGTTTGCGGTGAGGGGGGGCGGGGGGTTTGCGGTGAGGGGGGGCGGGGGGTTTGCGGTGAGGGGGGGCGGGGGGTTTGCGGTGAGGGGGGGCGGGGGTTTGCGGTGAGGGGGGGCGGGGGGTTTGCGGTGAGGGGGGGGCGGGGGGTTTGCGGTGAGGGGGGGCGGGGGGGTTTGCGGTGAGGGGGGGCGGGGGGTTTGCGGTGCGGGGGGTTTGTGGTGAGGGGGGCACACACACACACGACGGGAGTGAGAGGTGGTGGAGAGTGGGACTGGCGCAGATCCGAGGAGAGTGAGTGAGTGACTGTGTGTGTGAGTGAGTGAGTGAGTGTGTGTGTGTGTGTCTCTCCTTTGGCCCGTCACTCCGCCTCAGG